>NC_143485.1:32103506-32403506 GCF_027475165.1 Benincasa hispida
AAGACCTAGAATATATTGATATATTGTTATGTTATATGTTCATTTCTTGTCTTTCATCTCTTTGCAGTCTATAATAAATGCCTCCAACCAGCTTGCATTCATGATAAAAGAAAGCCAATATATGGGTGGCCCTGAGGGTTCGATTCCGGTTTTAGTGAATTCTGTGAGAAGACATCATTATAATCTATAGCATGGCTTATATATGATATAGATTACCAGATAGCTAATGATGAAAGCTGAATTTATTTTCAGCTTAATTGGATGCAAACTGCAGAAGAAATTGATGATCTCTTTTTAGGTGATGCAGAGGTGAGCTTTGTACTTATGGATTACAACTTTATCAGACTTTGCATGCTACTTTTACTAAGTGGATTCCTTGATTTTATTATTTACCTATGTAAAGCTCAGAAAGCCGAACTCGTCACTTTATCCTGCACCTGCTTATGAATAGATTACATATTTAGGAATCTTACAGTTTTATATATATACGCAGCATGCTCATCATAGTTTTTTCTTTTGAAGAATGCCATACATAATGTAAATTATGAAGAGACAACGAACTGTTTGTCACTTTTTATATAAGTCAAAATTCAAGATTAAAAAAAAAAAAATTTCAAAAGTGTGGCCGGGGTTAATTATTTGTAGACCTGGCAAAACAATATAAAGGATATACGTTGTTTCATCTTATATTTTATTTCAATTTTGAATAACTTTTGTAATCTATACATAGCATGTCCTATTTAACCATGCACAACATATGGAAATATTGATTTGTTTGCTTTTCTTTGTCATTAGCTATGTATTGTCAAATTTTCCATAAGGGTGAAAAATCAAAAGAGGTCCTTATTCAGTGAAAGTAATGTAGTAATTTTAAATCAAAAGAGGTCCTTATCCAGTGAAAGTAATGTAGTAATTTTATTTGGCCAAGAAAATGAACGATGTTTCTTTAAATCTCAAGGACACAGTTGTATCTTGTTCTATCTGTTCAAGTAAAGGAATGATGTTTCTGGTGGGAGATGCCAATCATAAACATGTATTCGATATGAAATCGTAACCTTTGGTTTCTAAGCATCGGTATTTAGCAGGAGTCCTATTTCAGATTATTTAAACTTCACCATAACATCCAATTTTTCATATGAAGGTATGGAGGAGGCCATCGATTGGGCATGCAGGTCCCCTTGGGGGCGACTTCCCACTTGTCACTAGAGAAGGGCATAACGTACTGGATGTCATATTTACATCTCCTATATCAAGCCTAGGTGTGTAACAATTTCTTCTCACGCCTCTGTTTTCATCCCTTCATAGTTGTCATGAAATAATTTCTCAAGAAATGAAATGCATTTGCAGCTGAAGTAGCGGAAAGTCTTGATCAGATCAATGGAGTCGTAGATCATGGAGTCATTTCTAAATTTCCGTTAGTATTTCTCTCCATTGCTTCTGTTTGCTAAAATGGCGTTCTTCTTGCTAAAAAGAGTGAATTTTTAATTTTTTTTTGCTATTTCAATCCTCGAGGTCTTCATCTTTCGGCTACATACTCTTTCTGAGTTCTTAATTGCTTGTATTTGCTTTTGTTTCATTGTTTCTCATTGTACTTTGAGTATTAGTCTCTTTTCATTTTATCAATGAAAAGTTTTGTTTACTTAAATAAATAAATAAAAAAATAAAAATCCTACATATTGGACATCATCGTCTGCCTTCATACCTCATTTTCAGAATCAACCTTCCATCAGCTTCATCCAATAGATTTATTTTGTTGAATTGATGTTATTCATAGTTGAAAAGTAATACTCTTCTGAATTATACTTCATTCCACATTCATCCCGTAGGAAATATCTTCTCTGAAAACCCTCACATGTTCTTAACTATTCAGCATGGTCCATATATATAGATATATATATTTGCTAATAACACACTGGATTTAAGTTCAGAAAAGTTGAAATGTTCGTTTATACTTCCCCATGTGTTACAGATGCACGGCGGTTATTGCATCAGAAAGTGGGCTGCAAATTATTGACAATCTGCAGAGGAATATGGCATAGAATGATTGCGGTTCACAAATCAATGCCATCACAGGTAATTTTACTAGTAATGGATGTCCCAACATAAATTTTGTGGAAATGATTATGTAAACCATTACAAGGGCTACATAAAATATTTTTCTACGGTTGATATTAGATGAATATAAAGGTTTTGGATGACGTTAAAAGTATTCTATTTTACGTCATGCTAGCTCTATATTTTCATCCCAGAGTACTTTTATCTCATCAATGTTCAACCAATATGACTGTAACTGCTGTACATTCTCTAATCATTTATAGTAGAAAGCAATGCAACTAGTTAGTGTAATTGATTTACAGGTCTTGCACAAACTTAAACTGAACTCTCATTCCAATCATTAGTGAAAATGAACTTCTCTTACAAACAAGCAGGTCTTACACAAACTTAAACAAGTGTTGATCAGTCTTTAGCTGTCCATTTCTATTCTTTTCTTTTTCTGAACGTGTAGAGCCAATCATCACATACATTTTACAAACAAGCAGTGCCGAATGAGTGCCTGCCGTTGAGCCATATTGAATAGTAGTAGTATCATTCCAACAAGAACCCAAGGAGTACAACCACCAGTTTCTTCAGCCTCTGCCTTGTGATCCGAAATGGTCAGAACACAGCAGCCCTGAGACCCCCACTTCCTGGCAGTGACTCCGGCTGAGTCCTTCTGACTCAACCAACTTGCCGCCACGAGTAAGGTGATTGGCGCTGCTCGTAAAGCCCAACCACCACAAGGCAACCTTCTAGGTCTGGATATTGCAATGGGATTGCAGAGTATCTTATGATGGCCAACACAACTGTTATAGTACAGAGAAGGCCTTGGAAAATGGTGGTAAGAGAAGAAACGACATGTGGGGATATGGAAGGTGAAGATGAGGAGGAGTAGGAGAAGAGAAGGGAAGGGTGAGGGATCGGAAGTAAGAAAATGTGTAAAAGATGAGACTTTATGCATTATGGGAATCATGGGATTAGAGAGAGAGATGCTTCAAAAGTTCAAATTCTGTCAGGAGTTGGGAGTTTTTGAGTAAATTAAGGTTTGAATTTCCAACTGTAATTTGACGGTTTGGTCTGGTGGATAACTGATGACAGAAGACGTGGAGGATTGATTGATTAACTGTGGGAAAAGTGGTTATCCATTGACATTTTAACTGCTTTCTCTCAAGAGCTTATTTTCCTTCTAAAATGATACCGAGAAATGGAGAAATAAAGAAAAGGAGAAGAGGAAGAGACAAAAGGATCATTTGAGTTTGAATGGAGTTCAAAACTTTGGGAGCAACTGATATTTCTGATTAAATAGGTTCTGTAGTTAAAAATTAATTTCTACCACTACGAAATGAAATAGTTTTTTTTTATTTTCTAACTGTTTTGTTCCCTTGCTATTTTTTGTTATATATATTTCATGGTTTTTGAACACCATTTGAACTCTTAGCTAATTTTTTTTTTTAAAAAAAGTCTTTTATTTTATTCATAAGTTTCCTCTAAATTTAACTTAAATTTTGAAAACAATTCTAAAAATTACAATGGAACAAAAACGGTATTTATGAACTTAATTTTCAAAAACTAAAAATCAAATGGTTATCAAATGACACTTAAAATTTGTTATAAATATTCTAATGGTATATGGATGTTCATAGATTATATATTTCCAAATATCTTTCGTATCTTTATTAATATTTTTATCTTTTCATATCTTGTGAATTATATAAACAAAGGTCATTGGAACCTTTGAATGATATACTTGAATATACAGTATAATCATCTCTACTTTCTCTTCTCCTTAGTTGGTTCTTGTTTTCATTGTTTTATAACATATCATCAATATGAGTTTCTACCGTTTTGAAGATTCTTTGGAGATTGGAATCAATTCACTGTGACAACAAGAACACTAAAACCTGCTAGAACAGTTCCATATTCTTTGAGGTATTTAGTATTTTAAAGTTACAAAATGGTGGATTGGATGATTATGAACATGGCTGAAAATATTTGTAATTTTTTCATCGTTTTTCATAAAACGAAAATCAAATTGTTTTTAGTTTAAATCTTTGGTTGTGGGGGCAGGTGATGATGTGGAGTTACTTAATCTGCCTCGTAGTTTAATGATATATTTAGAATACATTTTAAAGTGTTTAATTTAAAAAATAAGCCATTTCCAAAGAAATTGGAGTGTTTGGTAACAATTCAAAATAGCTTTTTAAATGTATTTTAGTTCATTTTTATTAAAAATGTTTAAATAAAAATGAGTTTTTTGAAAAATACTTTGTTCTCAACTCAATTCAAACAGATCTTAAATCTTTAGTCGTAGGATATTTAATGAGCAAAAATTCACTTTTATACTTTTATGATTTGATAATTTTTGTGCAGTAAGATGAGATAAAAAAATATTAAATTTCAAAGGTGCAAAGTAATCTTGTGCATTCTTATTCAACTTTTTTGAATTGAATGAGAATGCACAAGATATGTCTTATATTTAAATTGTAAGCTATATTTGGTAGATATGCCTTAAAGAGAATCAGATAATCAAGTACTAGAGATTGAACTATATTGCATCAAATCAACATTAACACAAGTTTATCTCCATGAAATAAGTTTTATAATGCCAAATATTACATATATATATATATATGTATATATTCCAGAATTTTTTTTTTTTTTTTATTCAAAACACATTGAAATTTCTTTATACTTTAATCCATTTTGATATACTTTCTTAGGATCTGTTTGATAACGTTTCCGTTTTATGTTTTTCATTTTTAAAGAAACTAACTTATTTGATAACTGTTCTTATTTATTGTTTCTAGAATTTGAGAAATGTTTCTGAAAATGGGTCGAAACTACTCTTTTGTTTGTTATTTATGCGATCTGTTTCTTTTATGCATCAAAACTCATCCTTACCCCATTGTAGTGATGTAAGCTTAAACTATCCTTTTACCTTTTGTGTGTGTGTGTGTTCAACTCCTAAGCTAGGCATTTTTTTCTTTTATACTTATTTTCATCTTTTTTATTTTATTTATATTTCAAATTTCAACTTCCAAGATGTGCACTTTTATTTTCTTTTTTATTTTATATTTATTTCTATTTTTTATTATTTATTAATTTGGCTATTTTTTAAAAAATCTATTATTTTTATTTTGCATTTTAAAATTCTCCAATATTTAGATTTATATATTATTTTAATTTTTGATATATATATTATTTTATTATATTTCAACTTTTGAGTATTAATTTTTTTAATATGCATGTTTATATATTATTTTAATTCTAAAAAATTTAGTATATCTGAAACTGAGGAGAAATTTATAATATATAAATTTTGTTAAGTAAGACATTTAATTTAATTTTAATATTTTACAATAATGACATTTACATAATAATATAATTAAGTTTAATTTGACTTGACATCATTTAAAATAAATGGCTCGGGTTAGAGATGATAGTGTCGGATTTGAACAACATATGAAGGATAGGATATATTGGATTTCCACTCATAAGGAAGGAATGTTAGATACCCCTACCTACTCCCTTACTAACTAAACAAAATCCCCAAGCTCTAGTCACGAGATTGAGAAATCCTAATCGTAGATGCAGAAGAAAAAAAATCAACCAATCCACTCTCCAAATCGATATATGATGCTAACCATTGAGGTTGGAACCTTGAGTAGACTGCTGGTGATAAGCCGTATCGCAACTTTGTTATTATGTTTAATTGTCATCGAGATTTACTTATATTAGATGACATAAATTTTTTATAATACTTTTTTCAATGTTTTATGTATGACATATCTTCTTTTTTATATTATTTTATAAAAAAAATCATCAAACAAGTTTTTATTTCTGTTTATTGGAAGAAACAGGGAACAATAATATTTATAAAAAATATTCTTATTTTTTTGTTATAAAAAAAGAGAAAACAGGAAATGGAAAACAGAAAATAAGAAACGGAAAAATTATCAAACGAGCCTTTAACAAACAAAAAGAAGTTATTAGGGGTTTACTTTTCGATCTTGTACTGAACGATAAAATCAGTTTGTAGGGAAGGATTAAAAACTTTTGGAAGTTTATTACGTTCTGTGTTTTAGTTTCGAAATTCTGAAATTGGACCTTCAATGTTATCTTTCCCAAATTCTTTGCTGAAGTTATACGGTTCCTTCTTTTTATTGCTTCCAATTTCTCTACTTTCAAGTTTCTGTTTAGACATATTTAAATAATAGTATGTTTAATTAAAATATGAACTATGTATGTAGATTAATAATTTATCACATTGAATTATTTTATTAGATTGGACCTTATTATGTGATCTAATTAATTAAGGTCCTAGATTCCTAATTGAGTATGGACTTAATGGGTAGAAATTCATTCCTAGTTAATTACGTTTAATAGAAACCCTAATTGAACTAGTATATAAAGAGACCTTAGCGCTATGGTCCCCGATATACCAAAACAATAAGCATTTCGTCTTTCTTGAATCTCATCTAGAGAGAGATCCCACTAAGGGCATTCGAAGTTTTGGTTGAGGAAGACCATAGTCATCCATCATCATCTTGAAGCTATCATCAATTTTGCAATGGAATCCGATATGTTATTCTTGACAATTTGACATGAATGATCCTAGGGTTTATCTATTCAATATAGATATAAAGAATTTATGCTAACAAGTGGTATCAGAGCATGAATTTCATGTTGGATTGTTAGTTTATGCATTTTCCATTGGCATTGTTGATTAAATTTTGGTTTCGGTAAAGAATTTAAAGAATTAAAAAAAAAAAATGGTTGGCTTACTATAGCAGCGTTGTAAATTCATCGATGGTAGGATGGAAATCTCGGCGGTCATTGTTTTCTTTGGCATGTGTTCTTGCAACTCGTATTCTTGTCTGTGGTATTTGGCATACCCATCACCGATTATAAATGATGTGCTAGTGGTGGATTAAAGTCAATTTTTTTGGTTGATTATTTTGATTGAACGTGGTTTCCTAAAGTTTTTTTTTAAGAGAAAAAAAACCTTAGTTCTATTATTGTCAAAATTAAGGATGTTCAGTTCAACATTCTTGACAAAAGTCCACCAATGTGATGAAATCTACTGGAAAAAAAAATTAAAGACCGATTGAAGGAGTTAGGTCTTTAGTTGCTACTGACTGGAGTTGTTGTTGGGCGAAGGTATCGGTCAATTACCAATTAAAGTCTTGCCGGCGGTTCTTGGTTTTAATTATCAGTTTTTTTTTCTTTAATTCTTAATGGATGACTTTATGAGTTCGATTTTAAATTTGATTGATAATGGAAAAGTTAATGTTGTCGCTGTTTTTTTTTAACTGAAAAGTAATGTTAATACTTAATTGATGAATATGAGTTTCAAAAAAAAAAAAAATGAATTGTGATTGATGATTTTTGGACACTGATGGTTTTTTTTTTTTAAGGTTAAAAAAAAAACTGATTGAACTTAGTGAATTTATTTTTTAATAGTTTGATAATATCGAATTTGTCAACTATTTGGATTAATTGCTGATTGAACTTCTTGCCCGCTTCTAAGTTTTATTGATTAATAACTTGGTGAAATTCTTGAAAAGGGTTCTTAGTTCTTGATTGATAAGTTTGTGAATTAAAATCTACAATTTGATTATTTTTGTGATATTCACATGTTTATGTTACTTTAATTGTATTATGTGTATACAATTATTAAGTGAATTTTGTAAAAGACTATTTGGTGTTCTTTCTCCTTTATTTTTTGTACAATAATATTATTATATTATTGTATCTTATATTTTAGATTGAATTGGTCAAAAATAATATGTTACCAAAGTAACCTCTATTATCTAGATCGTTTTAATTATGAAATATAAGATGTGCATATTCATGAATTTATGCGGATAATTTTCGGCCCAAAGGAAGATAATTATTTGGCCAAATTGTGGGTATGCATGTGGTAATGAGTATGTGGCAATTATAAGGATTGCTCATGTGAAAAGTAGTCGGTCCAAAGAAAGGCTATTTTTTTTTTTTTTTTTTACAGAGTTAATTGTCAGGACTTTGATTACTACGTTGAGAGTACCATTTACAGTTAGTGTTTTTTGCCCAAAGGCTGGACATCAATGTTGTGCTAGGTATCTTGTTAAAGGGATCCACCACATATTTGAAATTATTTTGTTATGTTTTAATTGTGAGCATATGTTTTGTTGTTTATTGTTTCAGTTGGTCTTACTCAAATATCTGGAAATCTAAGTTCAATCCCTAAGTTGAATGGATCGAACTTCATGATTTGGAAAGAAAGCCTAGAGATACTTCTTGGGTGTATGGATTTGGATCTTGCATTAAGGACCGATAAACCTACTTCTACTGAGGAACAACCAAATACGGCTAATATAGAGAAGTGAGAACGGTCAAATCGCATGTGTCTGATGATCATTAGCCACTCCATTCCGGAGTCTTTTCAGGGCTCTATCACGGAAAGTGAAAATGTCAATAAGTTTCTTGCTCCAATTGAAAAATATTTTGCTAAAAATGAGAAAGGGGAAGCAAGTAGTCTTTTGACTTCTTTAACTTCTATGAGGTATAAGGGCAATGGAAACATAAGGGAGTACATTATGGAAATGTCCAATCTCGCAGGTAAATTAAAGGCACTTGATATCGAGATAAATGGAAATTTACTTGTGCATCTGGTACTTATCTCTCTTCTTGCACAATTCACTCAGTTTAAGATAAGCTATAATACTCAGAAGGGTAAATGGAGTATTAATGAGCTTATCTCATAATGTGTGCAAGAAGAAGATGGGATTAAGAAAGAAAGGACAGAAAGTACTCATTTAGCAATAGGCTCTCGTGATAAGAAGAAAATGAGGATTGTGGATGCTGCAGAAGGGACATCTCAGCAGAATAAAAAACAAGAAACAAGCTACTGAAAATCCTTGTTTTTTCTGCAAAAAGAAATGTCACTTCAAGAAAGATTATCCCAAGTACGCCAAGTAGCATGTAAAAAAGGGTAAACTTACTTTTGTTTGTTCTGAAGTTAATTTAGCTTCTGTACCTACAGATACTTTGTGGGTAGATTCTGGTGCTACTACTCATATAAGTATATCAATGCAGGGTTGCCTATGGAGCCGACCGCCAAGTAATGCTGAAAGATTCATCTATGTGGGCGATGGCAAAGCAGTTCCAATTGAAGCTATTGGAAATTTTAGATTACTTTTAAAACCTAGTTGTTATTTGGATCTGAATGAGACTTTTGTTGTACCGTCATTTAGACGAAATTTAGTTTCTATTTTCAGTTTGGACAATTTTGGTTTTTCTTGTTTTTTTGAAAATAATAAAGTTAGTCTTTTTCAAGATTCTAAGCTTATTGGTCCGGTTCTTTAATTGATAATCTATATATGCTTGATTCTTTTGCTTCATTTAACAAGATCCTGTTATCTAATTCATGTGGTACAAAGCGTAAATTAAATGAGAATTTTGCTATGTTATGGCACAAGCGTTTAGGTCACATCTCTAAATAGAGAATTCAGAGACTTGTGTCAGATGGAATTCTTGATTCCCTTGATTTAAGTAACTTCAATGTTTGTATGGAATGTATTAAAGGAAAACAGACAAACATAAGAAAATTAGGTGCCAACAGATGCTTAAACGTCTTAGAACTAATACATATAGACATTTGTGGTCCATTCCCTACGGCCTCTTGGAATGGACAACAATATTTTATTACATTCATAGACGACTATTCAAGATATGGGTACCTATATTTAATTCATGAGAAGTCTCAATCCTTGGACCTTTTTAAGTCTTTCAAAGTTGAAGTTGAACTTCAACTTGGAAAGAAAATTAAGGCTGTCAAATCTGATCGTGGTGGTGAATATAACGGTAGATATGATGGATCAGGTGAACAACGTCCAGGGCCCTTTGCCAAATACCTAAAGGAATGTGGAATCGTCCCGCAATACACTATGTCGGGTAAACCCAGCATGAATGGTGTAACAGAAAGGCGAAATAGAACACTTAAGGATATGGTAAGAAGTATGATTAGTCATTCTTCTCTACCAGAATCCCTTTGGGGAGAGGCACTAAAGACTGCAACATATATCCTTAATAGGGTACCTAGTAAAGCAATAGCCAAAACTCCTTATGAGTTGTAGATAGGAAAGAAGCCTAGTATTAGGCATCTTCACATATGGGGTTGTCCAGCTGAGGCTAGGCCTTATAGGCCTAATGAAAGAAAATTGGAGTCAAGAACTATTAGATGTTATTTTGTTGGGTATTCTGAGCACTCTCGGGGTTTCAAGTTTTATGATCCCACTTCTAGATCATTGTTTGAGGCAGGAAATGCTAGATTCCTTGAAGATGTTGAGTTTGGGGGGGAAGATAACATAAGAAAAGTTGTCTTTGAAGAGGAATTGGTTTCTTTTCCTCATGTGATTATAAATGATGTTCAGGCTCCAATTCATGACTTCATTAGTGAACCAATTATAGAATAAGACAACATTGAAGTCCCCGTTGAACCTGAAGTTCAAACTCAACAACCTCAAGAAGTGCCACTAAGAAGATCTACTAGAGAGAGAAGAAGTGCAATTCCATATGATTATATTGTGTTTCTTCAAGAACATAAGGATGATGTGGGCATAATGGAAGATGATCCAATCAACTTCCAACAAGCTTTACAAAGTTCTAACTCTCAAAAGTGGATAAGTGCTATGGACGAGGAAATAAAATCCATGAAAGACAATGACGTTTGGGAACTTGTCGAATTGCCATCAGGAGTGAAACCCATAGGTTGTAAATGGATATTTAAAACCAAAAGGGATTCACATGGCAATATCGAAAGATATAAGGCTCGTCTTGTTGCAAAGGGTTTTACTCAAAAGGAAGGCATTGATTACAAAGAGACTTTCTCTCCGATTTCATCGAAAGACTCTTTTAGGGTAATCATGGCACTGGTAGCTCACTTTGATTTAGAGCTACACCAGATGGATGTAAAAATTGTGTTTCTCAATGGGAACATTGATGAGACGATTTATATGGTACAACTAGAAAACTTTGTGTCTGATAATTCAAAGTCTATGGTGTGCAAATTAAAGAAATCCATCTACGGTCTTAAGCAAGCCTCTCGTCAATGGTATCACAAATTCCATGAAGTGATAACCTCATTTAGTTTTGATGTGAACATTGTGGAAGATTGTGTATATCATAAGTTCAGTGGGAGTAAATCAATCTTTCTGGTATTATATGTTGATGACATACTCATAGCTAGTAATGATGTAGGTTTATTGTATGACACGAAGAGATTTCTCAAAAGAAATTTTGAGATGAAGGATCTTGGTGATGCTTCTTTTGTATTAGGAATTGAAATACTGCAAGATCGTTCTCAAGGTATTTTGAGATTGTCACAAAAGAACTACATTGAAAAGATCTTGAGTAGATTTGGCATGAAAGACTGTGTGTCGGGAGATACCCTGACCGTTAAAGGTGATAAATTTCATTTAGGTCAATGCCCCAAGACCACACTCGAGACTAAGGAGATGCAGAAGGTTCCTTATGCATCAGCCATTGGAAATCTAATGTATGCTCAAATTTGTACGCGTCCAGATATTGCGTTCATAGTTGGAGTGTTAGGCAGATATTTGAGTAACCCGGGGATGGATCATTGGAAAGCAGTCAAACGGGTTATGAGGTATTTACAGAGAACAAAAGATTATATGCTCACTTATCGGAGATCAGAAGTTTTGGAGATCATTGGGTATTCTGATTCTGATTATGATGGATGTCAAGACACTTTGCGATCCACTTCAGGCTAGATCTTCATGTTGGCTGGAGGATCTGTATCTTGGAAAAGTGTTAAACAAACACTTATGGCTTCTTCTACCATGGCTGCGGAGTTTATAGCATGTTATGAGGCATCCAATCATGGAATATGGTTGCGAAATTTTGTCACTGGGCTGCGGATAGTGGTTGGCATAGAAAGACCACTAAAATTATTTTATGACAATAAGTCGATTGTGATGTATTCCAACAACAATAGAAGCAATACGAAATCAAAGCATGTAGACGTGAAGTTTCTGGTTGTTAAAGAAAGAGTTCAGAATGGTCAAATTTCGATAGAACACAAAGGAACAAACTCTATGATGGCAGATCCATTGACTAAAGGTTTACCACCTAAAGTTTTTCATGAGCATGTTGCTCACATGAGTGTTAGTCACTTTTCTGATTCCATGGTTTAGTGGGAGCTTGTTATTGAGGATGTTCTTTGACCTTATTTTGTTTATTTTCTATATAGAATAAAGTTGATGGTTTATGTTTTATTATCTAAACTTGTTTGTCATGCATGCAGTTTAGCATAAAGTTTTTTTTTTAGAATGATCTCATTAAGGAATTTGGACCAGTTGGAAACAGGCATGATCCAGATCACTTTGCATGTAGTTTCCATGCTATCCATCCATACTTGATCTATGTCATTGAATGTATTAGAATTTGTGATCAAGGAAGGTTTAGTTACAAGGATAGTGACGAAAGCCGCCTTGATTCCATGCTAATACAGGAGATGGACCAAATTGAACTAAAGGGGAATTCTATTATTGAAATAACCTGTTTATGCGCGTTTAAAGTTTATGTGATTTAATTATATTAGGTACATAGACATACTCCAAGTGGGAGATTGTTAGACATATTTAAATAATAATATGTTTAATTAAAGTATGGGCTATGTATGTAGATTAATAATTTATCATATTGGGTCATTTTATTAGATTGGGACCTATTATGTGATCTAATTAATTAAGGCCCTAGATTCCTAATTGAGTATGGACTTAATGGGTAGAAACTTGTTCCTAGTTAATTAGGGTTTAATGGGAACCCTAATTGAACTAGTATATAAAGAGACCTTAGAGCTATGGTCCCCGATATACCAAAACAATAAGCACTCAATCTTTCTTGAATCCCATCTAGAAAGAGATCCCACTAAGGGCATTCGGAGTTTTGGTTGAGGAAGACCATAGTCATCTATCATCATCTTGAAGCTATCATCAATTTTGCAATGGAATCCGATATGTTATTCTTGACAATTTGACATGAATGATCCTAGGGTTTATCTATTCAATATAGATATAAAGAATTTATTCTAACAAGAGCCTTCCTTCCATTAGGGATACTCGGGAGGATAGTCTAAGGACAGAATCTAAGCTCGAGAGAGTCAGATTAGAACAGATAATACAAGAGATAGGCACTTAGGAATGAGCACTATTTGTTATTAACACATTTCATGCATCCTAGAAATAGGATACGATTGAATGCGGTCACCTTGCATTCATGCATTTTGCATCATCGCATAGGACAAGAGTAGAGACTTAGGAATAAGCTCTATGGACACTTTGCGTTCAACACATGCGTCCTAGAATTAGGAGCACCGCATTTCCATTGGAAAATGACTTGCCATGTATGGTTGTAGCATGAGCGCATTGGCTTGCGTTGACTAGGGTTGCCCTCGCGGTCACTCTTAAGGGTTGCAATGAAAACATCTCCGCATTTTATCCATTTTCCCATTCATTTATTTCATGTCAAGGTTTGTCGCATCTCTACCTTTCATGCATATTTCTCATTGTGTTGTCTGATAGATAGGAGTAGAAGTAGGATTAACATAGCAACATCCCCTCCATTCTTTTATTCAAACCGCCGCATGCACATCACCGTAAACATATAACTACAAGTCCCTGTGTTCGACCTTGGATTATCCGAGAAACTTGTGTCTATGTTAAACTTGTGGCAAGATGCATGGTTATCGCATACATTTATTAACGTATATTCATTCCAACGCATGATCATCAACGCATGATCATCAACGCATGACTATTAACGCATATCTTAGGAACATGCATCGTATACCGCGTCCAAGAGAAGTTGGTTGTTGAGTAAAAATGACTTTCAATTTCCTATCATCAATCATGACGATTGGTATTGTTGGGGATGATGCCCTAAACTCTCGTGTTCTATAGTTTGTAAACACAGTTTTAAACAAACGCTTTTGATGTATAATATATGATATTTTCTTCACTTACTGTCTATGAACATTGAATGTTTTATTTGCTTTACCAATAACCAATAAACTAAAATCCCTGGTTGTCGTTTGTAACTTAAGCATGTATGTGGAGACATACAAGTGGATCATGTCTTAAGTGATAAACAAAATGGTCTGTAGTATATGGATATAGGAGGGAAACCTTATCCTGGTAACGCAACGGATGTGGCCTACTTTATAGAATAGTTACAAGTGTTGTGACTTGCTACAGATGGTTTAATCCTTATCATTTATGTAGGGACATGCGAGTGGGGGTGTCCTATATAAAGAGTTTGTATAAGACCGAACCATGAAGTGTTAACATCTTATTATATAACCCCGTTCATGACAGAGACTTCACTTCACTAGGATGACCATAGGTAACATGACCTCAATCCAGAGTGAGTTGGGAACTCATGCCTTTAAGGGTGGTCCTTTGATTTCCATGGGTGCGAGTAAACCTACCACTTTGGGGATTCGTCTGATTTGGGAGCTGGGAACTCAGCTACACAAGATGGAATTCACTCATTCTCCGAAGCAGGGATAAGTAGATAGATTGCTCCCTTAAGGGCAGATCCCAGGGCTTGAACTATGTGGCGCCACACACCTTCTCATGGCTCGAGAGGTGTCCACACATAGTCGGACTATTTTGTATTTTTCATTAGAGGGATCGGTGATACTTAAGAAGTTAGATGTTACTACAGGGGCAAAACGGTAAATTGGCCCAACTGTACTTATGAGCATCTGTGAAGAGTTATCGTACTGTTGATTGGTTATGTCCGATAGACATAGAAATATATCTATGGTAAAAAGAGTTCAGCTGTCGGTCTTTAATGAAATGTCTGACAGTTAACGAACGGTGGATCTCGTGGCTAAAGAGTTTAGTCAGCTATCCATGTACCATTGGAGCTTTGAGCCATAGGTCCATAAGGTTCCCTTGGTAGCTCAATGAATTCAAGTTGAGAATTAGTTTTTGGGTCAGTTTGAAATGTTCAAATTGACAAGAGGGAGTTCGATTATATATGATATGATTGAACTAGTTAATTATATATGATATGATTGACTTTATGTATGATACATTAATTGGAGGAAAATAGATATAAATATGATTTATATCTAGTGGAGGAGAAAACACTATGGTTTATATGTGATATTAAACTATAGGTTAATGAATATAATATGATTATATTTTTTATTTTTTATTGGACAATTATGGCATAGTTGTGTCGGCGTTTTCTTCATAACCGTGTGATAATGAGAGGTTAGATTCAGTTTTCGTAACTGAAGGATAAAATTAAAATCGTTTTCATTTTGCAAGAGATCAGAATAATTCGCTCACGGAGTGTATACAGCCTATTGCGTAGCAAACCAAGAGCCTACACGATAGCTCAAAGTTTCTACACGATTGTATACATGCAAGCCTCTTTCTAAACGATCGCATAGGATTTGCTAAACGATCATCTAGCTCTTTCCTAAACGATCGCGCGCCCGAGCGTTAGCTATACGATCGCAGCCTATTTACTATACGATCATGTACCTTCTTCTAAACGATCAAGCATTGTCTATGCGATAGACCCGATATTCTCCTACTTTCTTGGTTGTGGTATACGATCTTCCTTTCCTCCTTCCCTCTACCAAATCCAATAGAGCCCACACCTCTTGGATTCTCACATCGAGAATATCGAGGGTTCTAAGTGGTGGTGCCATCCCCATTGTTGTGTTCGTGTAGAGGCTGTTCGTGGGTAGACGACGGGGTGATTTGGTGAACAATTGCTTGGATGTTCCAATGAGAGCGAGAGGAGCAGTCCCTTAGAGAGAACGAGATTTTCTGTGGAGAAGTGTTCTTCAACTAGTACGTATCTCTTCTCTTTGTTGTTTAAGTTTCAAACCATGTCGGTAATTTGTTGTATAATGTATATCTCGTCTATTAGATTGTATATATGGTAATTCTATCACAATGAGTTTGGAACGATCCGCTTCCACTCAAAGGCACTCTTGTATAAAACTTCCTTCAATTGTTATCAGAGCCAGGTTCTGATATTCCAAATTCATTAATGCAAAGAATTGCATTTATTTTTTCGGTGGGTAAAAGCATGTATGCTCTCTGTTTAAGCGTTAAATAGTTCGTAGATGTGGGATTAATGAAGTTTCTGGGATGAAGCCTCTGAATTGTTTAAATTCTTTTACATTTGGAGTTAATTGTAAGGCCCCTGTGTTTTGGGCATATTAACTACTATCGAGTATGTAATTTCAAAGAGTTTGAGTTTGTGAGTCATACGTGAAAAAGCTTCAAGGCAAGGGTTGCTATTCTTCGAGGATGAAGATGACCAAGCGTTGGTCGGGTCGTGTAAACAATGGGGTAGACGATCGTAGAGTATCAGATACTCGGGAGATGGTTTACGTGCGAAAACTAGACGATCGTGTAGCTCAACAAGCTTCATCGCTTAGTTACTGACTATACGATCGCGGATTAAATCGTTTATTGAGCACTTGTTAAGTGATCGTCAAGACGATCGGGCTTCGCAGCTTCGTTGTCGTCTAAACGATCGTTTAGAACTCGAGTGTTTTTGTCTTGTGCGCTAAACGATCGGGTACCTCAATCGTAGCTAAACGATCATGATATACGTTTACTAAACAATGGGGAGCTTCGCCCGGGCGATTCAAGACCCTGTTCGCCTGTGAACCGGTTTGCTCGATAGAAAATGTAATAGATAGAGTTTTTTCTTTCCAATTTTGAGGTGGTTCATCCCGGTCCATTAATCTTTATGAATGTACATAGGATGTATGTTTATTTTATATGTCATATGGTATGCCATATAGAAGAAATCCCACCTTAGGTTATGCATTAGTCATGCATCATGTCTTTATTATAAGTATTATGATTTAGAGAAGCGTGATTTAAATTACATAAGAGTATGCTCATGCATCATATAATATAAAAGTTATATTTATGCATGCATAAAGCATAGACATGCATCTTATAAGTGTTATAATATAAGGGTGTATGGAGCATGTGTGCTTGGTTCGTTACTTGTATATAAAAGTTATAAATAGTAATGACCGGACATTGCATGAAGCATGACACATAGGTTAAATTTATAATTGTTAAAAATACCTAGTTGTGTGGCAATGTGGTTTTAGTTGTTTCATTTATAATGGTCATAACGAAATTAAAACTAAAATCTATAAGAAAGACGTGCATGCGAACTTAGGTTTAAATCATGGTTTTAAAAGTGTTTTAAAACTTGGTGGAGATAGATATAAGATCACGGTTCTAATATGATTAGCAACCTTAGGTTTTAATCTTTTAATCGGTTTAATAGGATTAAATTGATTAATAAAAAGTTAAAGTGTAGCAAATATATCTATAAGGGACCTTTTGTCTAAGGCGGGTTCTGTCTAGGCTAAGGTATTTAAGATGACAGAAACGGAACACCCCTACCTAGAAACCTACCTAGAAAGGTGAATTAGATAAATTTGATGAATGCGTTCAAGATTGAGGACAGACCATACAAGAGTTTAATGTGACTCCTTGAACTTGTTTAATTTCAAAGACAAGCATTGTTTTTTAGCATATTAAACTTACTTAGACTAAAATCACTAAGTTCATGAACCTCTAGGTAGAACATTCAGTGGGAGGTACTTGGGGCATCTGATGCTTCATTTAAACCTCTTGTGTTTCTCCCTTTAATGTCCACACCGTGAGATCTCTCATTGGCCTCATGGCACCCTGGGAATGTCCCCCTAAAGGATGGTGTTTGGGTAGGTCAATATCAAGGTGGATGAAGAGAATGTTCATAGTAAGTGGCAGCAGGACATGCGACAGCATATCCTACGGTCTCTCTCGTTAGGTTGAATAAAGTGTCTGTGCATCACCTCGAGGAACCCTGGGAGTGTTCCCCTGTAGGATGGTAGTTTTGCACGTTTCTTTATTTTATCTTCTATATAGGATAAGGTTACTTAGTCTCTTGTCCTAATCTGCTTTTTCCCTATGGTTGGCACATTAGGGCGGGACTCTAGGGCCGAAAGCGAGGGGTTACACTTACGCAGAATAACAATTCTAGACCGAAAAAATGATGAATGTTAGGTGCAGTTCCAAGATTTGGTTCTACCTAATGGTTGAGAGTGTCTCATCCCAAGGGGCATCTGATCACCCCAACGGTGACGTTTGTCCTGCCTCCCTGGACATCATTGTGAAATAGAAGTCTTTATCACTTAGGGTACTTGGTAACTATTTTGCTAAAATTAATTGGTGTTAAAATGTGGGTTAGCAAAAAACTTATAAAAGTTTATTCGTTTTTCAGCAACGATTTTAAAATGGTTACAGCCACAATTGCTTTGCTTAGTGCCGATAAGTTAACTGGCGATAATTACGCTAGTCGAAAACATATGATCACGACTATACTAATCATCGAGGATCCTATGTTTTCCTTTACGGAGGAGCATCCTCCAATTCCAGCTTCTAATGCCGCTCGAAATGTTCGGAAGGCGTATGAGCATTGGACATGGGCGAATGAGAAGGTCTGAGCCTATATCTTGGCCAGTCTTAGTGACGTGTTGGCTAAGAAGCATGAGCTCATGGTCTCAGCGTGTGAGATCATGGAGTCTTTGTAGGGGATGTTCGGACAACCATCTGGACAGCTCAAGCACGAGGCTCTGAAATACATCTTTAACTCTAAAATGGAGGAAGGCACCTCTGTTCACGAACATGTGCTTAACATGATGGTCCACTTCAATATGGCAGAGATGAATGGGTCTAGGATCAATGAGGGCAGTCAGGTTAGCATAATCCTGCATTCGTTACCGGAAAGCTTCCTGCACTTGAATAGCAATGTGATTCTTAACAAAGTAGACTATACCCTTACAAATCTCCTCCAAGAGTTGCAGACATATCAATCCTTGCTGAAAAGTAAGGAGAAGCGAGAAGGTGAGACAAATGTTGCCTCATCTTCAAAGCAGTTCTATTAAGATTGGACTTCAGGAACGAAGTCTGCACCTTCTACTTCTAATACTGGAAAGTTGAAGAAGAAGAAGGTGGTAAAGGGAAGGGGAAGGCGCCTACTAACCAACCACCTATCACCCAGCAGAATAGGCATCCGACATTGGTTGACAAAAGGAAGTGTTTCCACTGCAACCAAGATGGACACTGGAAGAGGAATTGTCCTTGCTGGTTGAAGGAAAAGAAGGCAGCCAAGGCGAACAAAGGTAAAATGATTTACTGGTGTTAGAAACTTGTTTAGTGGAGAATGATGATTCTGCCTAGATTATTGATTCGGGCGCCACTAATCATGTTTATTTTTATTTTCAGGGGATTAGATCCTAGCGGAAACTGGAGGCTGGTGAGATGACGATGCGAGTAGACACCAGACACGTCGTCTCAACTATGGCAATGGGAGGAGTATAGATGACTTTACGAAATAAATTTCTTATTTTACAAGATGTATTTATAGTTCCTGAGTAAAGTGTTTGTTACAATGTAAATATACTTTTGAGTTTAATATGAATAAAGTATTTATTCATAAAGATGGAGTTGAAATTTGTACAACAAAACTGGAAAATAACTTGTATGTGCTAAGTTCGTTAGTATTAAGTTCCCTCCATAACATAGAGATGGTTAAAACTGATGTAACTCAAAATAAACATCAACGTGTTTCTCCAAAAGAAAATACCCAACTTTGGCACCTTCGATTAGAGCACATCAATCTCAATAGGATTGAGAGGTTGGTGAAGAATGGCCTTCTAAGTGAGTTAGAGGAAAATTCTTTACCGGTGTGTGAATCTTGCCTTGAGGGTAAGATGATTGAAAGACCTTTTACTAGAAAAGGTTATCGAGCCAAAGAGCCTCTAGAGTTAGTACATTCTAATCTTTGTGTTCCTATGAATGTGCGAGTCAGGGGCGGCTATGAGTACTTTATTAGTTTTACTGATGATTACTCTAGGTATGAGTATGTTTATTTGATGTAATGGAAGTCTAAATCCTTTGAAAACTTTAGAGAGTTCAAGGCTGAAGTTGAAAATGCATTGGATAAACGGATTAAGACACTTCGATCAAATCGAGGTGGAGAGTTTTTGGATTCAGGGTTCTAGGACTATTTGATAGAACAAGGAATTGTTTCCCAACTCACAGCGTCGGGTACACCTCAGCAGGATAGTGTAGCGGAGAGGAGAAAAAGAACCTTGTTCGACATGGTTCGTTCGATGATGAGTTACATTTCCTTACGGACTTGTTTTGAGGTTTTTCAGTGGAAACTAAAGTATATATACTCAACTCTGTTCCTTCCAAGAGTGTTGCGAGAACACCTCTGGAGTTGTGGAATAGGTATAAAGCTAGTTTACGTCACTTCCGCATATGGGGTTGCCCAATACATGTGTTTAAGGCTAATCCAAAGAAATTGGAACCATGGTCAAGGTTATGCCTCTTTATAGGCTACCCCAAAGGTACACGAGGGGGTTATTTTTATGATCCATCGGAAAATAGAGTGTTTGTTTCTATGAACACTACCTTCCTGAAGGAGGATCATATTAGGGAGCACAGTCCATGTAGTAAAGTCGTGTTACGTGAGCTTTCCAACGAAACTACTGAAACTTCAATAAGAGTTGTTGAAGGGCTTGCTTCATCAGCAAGAGTTGTTGATGATAGTTCATCTGGTAGGTCGGTTCCACCTTAAGAGTTGAAGGAACCTTGTTGCAGTGAGAGGGTTGCGAACCCACTCGTTCGCTATCTGGGTTTCACGAAAATTCTGGCTATGGTAGCCGATGGCGACGTTGAGGATCCTTGTCTTATCAAAAGGCAATGGAGGATGTTGACCGGGATGAATGGGTCAAATCCATGGATCTCAAGATGGAGTCGATGTACTTCAACTCAGTATGGGATCTTGTAGATTAGTTTGATGGGGTCACATCTATAGGTTGTAAATGGATCTACAAGAGGAAATGGGGTGCCGATGGGAAGGTGAAAACCTTCAAGGCTCGACTAGCAAAGGGTTATACCCAGGTGGAGAGAGTCGACTATGAAGAGAATTTTTCGCCTGTTGCCATGTTGAAGTCGATCCACATCCTCCTGTCCATTGCCGCTTATTATGATTATGAGATTTGGCAAATGGATGTCAAGAGGGCCTTTCTGAATGGCAATCTTGAGGAGACCATTTATATGGTGTAGCCCGAGTGATTCATTGCCCAAGGTCAAGAGCAAAAAGTTTACAAATTGAATCGGTTCATTTATGGGTTGAAACAAGCATCTCAATCTTGGAATATTCGATTTGATATTGCGATCAAATCATACGGCTTTGATCAAAACGTTGATGAGCCTTGTGTCTACAAGAAGATCGTCAACAGCTCATTAGTTTTCTTAGTGTTGTATGTAGACGATATTCTACTCATTGGGAATGATGTAGGTCTACTGATTGCAGTTAAGAACTGGCTAGCGACCCAATTCAAAATGAAATATTTGGGAAAGGCTCAATTTGTTCTGGGTATACAGATCTTTCGAGATCGTAAGAATAAAGTGCTAGATCGCTGTCTCAAGCATCATACATTGACAAGATGTTGCTCAAGTACTCGATGTAGGACTTTAAAAGAGGCCTACTGTCGTTTAGGCATGGAGTTACTTGTCCAAGGATATGTGTCCTAAGACGCCTCAAGAGATTGAGGAGATGAGACGGGTCTCATATGCATCTGCCGTTGGCAATTTGATGTATGCGATGCTCTGTACTAGGCCAGACATCTGCTATGCTATAGGAAGAGTCAGTACGTATCAGTCTAACCTAGGCTAGGGTCACTAGATCGCAGTTAAGAAAATCCTTAAGTATCTTCAGAGAACGAGAGACTACATGCTCGTTTATGGAACTAGGGATTTGATCCTTACTAGATACATGGATTCTGACTTTCAGAATGATAAGGACTCTCGGGAGTCCACTTTAGGGTCTGTTTTTACTCTTAACAGAGGAGTAGTAGAATGATAAGGATTCTCGGGAGTCCACTTTAGGCTCAAGAAGTTCCTGACAGATCAGGAAGTGGTTCCAGACATGTCTAGGCCCATCATTCTCTATTGTGACAATAGTGGTGCTGCGGCAAACTCTAAGGAGCCCAGGAGTCATAGGCGCGACAAACACATAGAGTAAAAATATCATCTGGTCCGCGAGATAGTGCATCGAGGGGATGTGATAGTCACGAAGATCGCTTCAGAGCACAATGTTGTTGACCTGTGTACAAAGGCTCTTAGGACTACAGTGTTTGAGAGTCACCTTCAGAGTATTGGTCTATGGGACTGCCCGCAGTTGGACTAGGGCAAGTGGGAGATATTTATGTACTGGCCTTAGTGCCCTAGTTTATTGTTTTTACTAGTTGTATGTACACCCCACTCGCTTTAGAACAAGTGGGAGATTATTGGCGATGATGCACTAAACTCTCGTGTTCTGTAGTTTGTAAACACAATTTTGAATAAATACTAGTGATGTATAATATATGATATTTTCTTCACTTATTATTTATGAATATTGGATGTTTTATTTACTTTACCACAAACCAATAAACTAAAATCCTTAGTTGTCGTTTTTAACTTAAGCATGTATGTGAAAACATACAAGTGGATTATGTCTTAAGTGATAACCAAAATGGTTTATAGTATATGGATATAGGAGGGAAATCTTATCCTGGTAACGCTACGGATGAGGATCCGATGGACACAGAAATATATTTGTAGTAAGAAAAGTTCAGCGGTCGGTCTTTAGTGGAATGCCTAGCAGTAAACAAATGGTGGATCTCGTGGCTAAAGAGTTTAGTCAGCTATTCACGTACCATTGAAGCTTCGAGCCATAGGTTCATAAGGTCCCCTTGGTAGCTCAATGGATTCAAGTTGAGAATCAGTTTTTGGGTCAGTTTGAAATGTTCAAATTGACAAGAGCGAGTTTGATTATATGATATGATTGACTTTATGTATGAGATACATTAATTGGAGAAAAATTGATATAAATATGATTTATATCTAGTGGAGGAGAAAACACTATGGTTTATATGTGATATTAAACTATAGGTTAATTAATATAATATGATTATATTTATTATTTTTTATTGGACAATTATGGGATAATTATGCCGGTGTTTTCTCTGTAATCGTGTGATAATGGGAGGTTAAATTCAGTTTTCGTAACTAAAGAATAAAATGAAAATTGTTTTCATTTTGCAAAAGATCAGAATAATTTGCTCACGGAGTGTATACTATTGCATAGCAAACCGAAAGCCTACACGATAGCTGAAAGTTTCTACACGATCGTATACATGCACGCCTCTTTCTAAACGATCGCATAGGATTTGCTAAACGATCATCTAGCTCTTTCTTAAACGATCACGCGTCCGAGCGTTAGCTAAACGATCGCCTATATGATCGTAGCCTATTTACTATACAATCATGTACCTTCTTCTAAACGATCAAGCATTGTCTATGCGATAGAGCCAATATTCTCCACTTGCTTAGTTGTGGTATACGATCTTTCTTTCCTCCTTCCCTCTACCAAATCCAACAGAGCCCACACCTCTTGGATTCTCACTTTGAGAATATCGAAGGTTCTAAGTGGTGATGTCATCCCTATTGTTGTGTTCGTGTGGAGGCCGTTCGTGGGTAGACGACGGGGTGATTTGGTGAATGATTGCTTGGATGTTCCAACGAGAGCGAGAAGAGCAGTCCCTTGGAGAGAACGAGATTTTCTGTGGAGAAGTGTTCTTCAACTGATACGTATCTCTTCTCTTTATTGTTTAAGTTTCAAAGCATGCCAGTAATTTCTGTATAATGCATATCTCGTCTATTAGATTGTATATGTGGTAATTCTGTCACAATGAGTTTGGAACGATCCGCTTCCGCTCAGAGGTACTCTTGTATAAGAGTTTCTTCAAGTATAGTGTTGCAACGTTGTGTCCACTGCCAGATACTCGCTACTCGATGCTCGATGTTAGCTCTCAAAAAGAGCTAACATTCTTAGCTTAATTCGGACTCGTTAGTGGATTTGTTGTGTTTATTTCTCTATTTTTTAGGTATCGAGCAACCAAGAGGTAAAATTAATCATTTGGTAAAGAACGGGGTTAATTTGAAGCAATTTGGAGTTAATTTGAACATTCGGGCTTCGAAGGAGTTGAAAAGACCAAAATGCCATCGAGTTTCACCAACTATGAAGCACCATCGAGTACTATCAAGTAGAAGGCCATCGAGTAATCAAGAAAATGCTATCGAGTGTCCGAGGATCAAGATCGAGTTTTCGAGCATCGAGTAGCTAGTATCTGACAGAAGCGGCAGTGTTGCAATGCTCTCCAACAACGTTGCAACACTACGGTACTTAACGGACGAGCCTGAGCACACGCACAACCCAGCATTGCAATGCCATTCAAAGTGTTGCAACACTGCGATGGATCCTTATTTATACCTTTCCTTAGCTTTAGGTAAAAGAGGCTGAATTTTGGGGGGCTTACGTCAACTCTTGGAGCTGAATGCATGGAGGCCGAAGTCAGGCTTCCTTCTTCTTCTATTCTCTTCAATTTTTAGTATCTTTAGGTTAGATTTATTTTATTTTTGAATTATCAATTTGTATTGGATTGTATCACATTGGTTTTTTATGAATCAATGAGGTAACCTTTCAGTTAGTTCTTAGATTAAGCATTCTTTATATTTTGATGAGTTTCCAATTCAATCTTTATGCCTGAATCTAGAACTATGTTTTTCTTAAATCTCATTTAATTTAGCATGTTTTTATGTGTGGATTGACGCCCCTATCATGAATGCATGTCTTTACTAGTTAAATTCAATTTTGCACGCATCCTTGTATCGTCCATGCTTTAAATTTTCCCTTGTAGCACAGATTAGATAAGCATGCTTAGGTTTTTTTATATTGTCCATGAATCTCTGCATCGTGCATTTAATCAAGATTTAAGGAACAAATTGATTATTTGAACACGGTTTTCCTGACTATTAATCAACATAGTTGAATCCTGAATCTTAATGCATGTGTTTCGAGTTCTTTATAGCCACTGAGGGTCCAATTGCATCTAGAAGCATGTAGGTTAGTTAGGGCACGGCTTTCCAGCCTCAACTACGAATTAGGATGCTTGATCGTTTTGGATTAATTGATTTTTTGGCTTATAGAGATTAGTTAATTCGCATCGGTTGAGTAGCTATGCATGAATAATTCAAATATATGATATGTTATCTGAAAACAATGATTTAATTTACATTGAATGGCTACTTGATCCGATGACTAAACGAATCCATTACCGTTTCATATATCCATTGCACTTTACTTTTGCTTGCATATTTTCAATGTCAAAACCACAAATCAAAACCCTATTTTTACTGTTTTTTCATGGTCAATTCTAACCTAAAAGAAATTAATTCTTCGCTTCTCTATGGTTCAATCCCGCACTTACCACTGTTGCTACGTTTTAGTAGTAATAGGAGTAGTTAGGATATTT
Organism: Benincasa hispida; assembly: GCF_027475165.1. Lineage (NCBI taxonomy): Eukaryota > Viridiplantae > Streptophyta > Magnoliopsida > Cucurbitales > Cucurbitaceae > Benincasa > Benincasa hispida. The sequence continues at coordinate 32,129,026 of NC_143485.1, forward strand.
TATAAATTTTCTTTTGTTTCGGGGTGGAGTCAAATTAACGACATCGATTCTCTAGTCCAAACAAAAATGGCGCCGTTGCCGAGGAAGCAAGCCAATTAATATCATTTAGTTAGAATTGACTATTAAACTTTAAAAACCAAAAGAATATTTTCCCTTTTCATGTTTACTTGTTTTTTTTTTTCAATGGCAGAAAATTTAAACATTTATGCACTTCAAGCGAGATACGTGGAACAACGGGAAACACCAAAGATTTAGAATTCGCATGGTCCTGAGTGCGAATATTATCCTCCTTGGGAGTGGCCTAGCCAAATGTCGTTGTCAATGTCATATCAGTCTACCCACACAGGTATTTCTTTAGAGGATATAGTTAGGGAACTTTCTAATCGCTCTGGTGAGATTGTGTAAGAATGTCCCTACTATTATCAAGAACCCATCATTTTCCAGCAAGATGACCTCTATTTCGAACGTGAGGTTAAAGCTAAGATTCGAAGTTTGAGCAACCAAATCGCTCGGATCGCTGAATCAGTTAGGAAATTAGAGGAGTCTTGGGAATCATCTTCTGAGGATGCCAAGGTGAGCAGCCTAGATACGAGCATCATTAATTCCGCAGAGCAGCTTGTCCCCCAAAATTATGATCAGGGTAAGGCGTTGAATTATTTAAAGTGTGAATATACTAATGATTTTTCTAAGTGTGCAGTAAATCATTTACAGCCATCCAACGTCTGTGGCACTGAGGCCGATCTTGTGATGGAATATCTGTGGACCGATTCTGATGACGATGCTTGTCTTTTGCCACACCAAGAACAAGTTTGTGAGATTAAGTATGACTATGGGCTTACTTTGGAAAAATCCCAGGTAAAAGAGACAAAGGCTTCCAAGCCTCGTCCTGATCTTATTTTTAGATTTTGCTCGCCTTCACCTCACGAGTCAGTTGAGTCAGAGTTTTTGTTTTCAGTTGAGTCCGTCCCAGAGTCTTTTATTTTATTTCTTTTTAAAAAATTAAAAATACAAAATTCGACCTGTCTGGTTATTTTCAAAAGATGGGAACCCTTATGGCTTTACCTGGCCATATCGACTCATCCAAGAAAGGACCATAGAAATACGAGAATTTCTTTATACCTTGATAGGGGATAGGTCACATCAAGCAACTGAAGTTAAAAATTTAAGCTTCCTGGAGGTAGCCAGGTTTTAAAATTTTCTTTTTTCTTTTTTTTAATTTTATTATATTAGATTTAGATTTTTATTTTTATTCTTCTTTCCCTTTTTTTTTATTTTTAGGTTAGATTTTTATTTTTAATATGAATAAAAAAAAGATTTAGAATAAGGGCACAACTCTTGTCTTTGAAATTAAACAAGTTCAAGTCAAGTCCCATTAAACTCTTTAGTGAACTATCCTCAAATTTGCATGTATGCATCAAATCTATCTAATTCACCTTTCCAGGTAGGTTCCCAGGTAAAGGTGTTCCGTTTCCGTTAGCTTAAGTACCCCAACCTAGACAAAACCCGCCTTAGACAAAGGGTCCCTTATAGATAGATTTGCTACATATTTAATCTTTTATTGGTCAATTTAATCCTATTAAACTGATTAAAAGATTAAACCTTAGATTGCTAATCTCATTAGAACTGTGATCTTAGGTCTATCTCCACCAAGTTTTAAAACTCTTTTAAAACCATGATTCAAGCCTAAGTTCACATGCATGTCTTTCTTATTGATTTTAGTTTTAATTTCCCATATAACACTTATAAAAGAAACAACTAAAACCCATTCACATTGTCACGCATAATTAGGTATTTATAACTCTTATAAATTTAACCTATCTGTCATGTTTCATGCAATGTCCATTCATTACTATATATAACTTTTATATACTTTGTAATGAACTAAGCAAACATGTTTCCATACACTCTTATACTATAACACTTATAATATAAAGATGATGCATGTCTATGCTTAATGCATGCATAAATATAACTCTTATATTATATGATGCATGAGCATGCTTTTTTGTAATTTAAGTCATACAAACTACTATATCATAACACTTACAATATAGAGATGATGCATGACCAATGCATAACCTAAGGTGGGATTTCAACTATATGGCATATCATATGACATATAATAAAACATACATCTTATGTACATTCACCAAAAACTAATGGACCGGGATGATTAGCCTTAAAAAAAATAAATTAAATATCTATTACACACATCCATCGAGCAAACCGGTTCATAGGCGAACCGAGTCTTGAACCACCAGGGTGAAGCCTCCCTGATCGTTTAGTAAATTGGTCGAGTATCCACGATCGCTTAGCTACGATCGAGTACCATTTAAATGCGATGAAGCATAAGGCACTCGATTGTTTAGCGCACTAAATTAAAACACGCAAGTCTAAACGATCGTTTAGATGACTACGTTACTGTGTAGCACGATCGCCTAGACGATCATAGAGCAGGCACTTAAGTAACTTTTACTACACGATCATGTAGTCAGTGACTAAGTGATGAAGCTTGCTGAGCTACACGATCGTTTAGTGTGCGTGTGTCCTCTTGCTGCCGAGTATCCCATACTCAACGATCGATTACCCCATCGTTTACACGATCTGACCAATGCTTGGTCATTTTCTTCCTCGAAGTAAAACGCAACTCCTTGCCTTAAAGCTTCATCACGAACGACTTACACTAACTCAAACACTTTGAATTATAGACTCGATAGCAAGTTAATATAAGCAAAAACACAGGGGCCCTTACAATTAACTTTGAATGTAAAAGAATCCAACAACCAGAGGCAACCATCCCAGAAACTCCATTAATCCACATCCACAAATGTATTTAACATTTAAATAGAATGTAGACATGTTTTATCCACCGAGAATGTAAATGCTATTCTATATAACAATGGATTTGAAATATCAGAACCTGGCTCTAATACCAATTGAAAGAACCCTTATCAAAGAGAACCTATGAGCAGAAGCAAGATCGTTTCAAATTCATTGTGACAGAATTACAAACATTCACAAATATATAAACTAGTTATACAATTTAGAACAAATTACGGCATGCTTTGATAAATTAAATACAAAAGAACGAGTGACATACCTTTTGAAGAACTCTTCTTCTATCTCTCTTGCTCTCGTGGATTCTTGGATCAACACCTCTTGTTGTCGCTTAGAACGCCAAGCCAATCGTCTACCCAAATCTCTCATTGTCGCTTAGAACACGAACAATCCTCTCCACGAAAAATCAGCCTCTCAAACACCACCACTTAATGACCTTGGTATTCTCGGAGTGAGAATCCAGGAAGTGTGGGCTTTGTTGGATTTGGTAGAGGGAATGAGGAAACAACCATCGTATTCAATGACCAAGCAAGTGGGAGAGGTTTGTGTCTATCGTATAGACTGTGGTGCTTGATCATTTAGTAAAGGTACACGATCGTTTAGTAAATCAGGTGTGATCGTTTACACGATCGTTTAATGAAACTCGCTCACCACGCGGTCGTTTAGTAAAAGCTATGTGATCGTTTAGTAAAAGCTATGCAATCGTTTAGACAATGGCGCGTGTAAACGGTCGTTTTGAAAACTTAAAGCTGTTGTGTAGGCTCTCGTGAGCTAAATGATAGGCAGTGTACATGAATGAAGCGATGCAATGATTCTTTACAAAAATGAAAACTTTTTTCATTCTATTCTTCAGTTATGAAAAATTGAATGAAACCTCCCACTTTCACGCACGGTTAAGGAGAAACCACCAACAATTATCTCATAATTGTTTTAATTATAAATAAATATAATAACTAACTTATCATATTATATTTATAACCTATAGTTTTAATATCACATCATATGCAATATATAAACCATAGTCCTTTTCTCCTTTATTTGATATAAATCATATTTATATCTTTTTCCTCCAACTAATGTATCTCATACATTATGTCAACTATATCATATATAATTGAACCAGTTTAATCATATCATATATAATCAAACTCCATCTTGTCAATTTGAACACTTCAAATTGACCCAAAAACTGATTCTCAACTTGAATCCATTGAGTTACCAAGGGGACCTTATGGACCTGTAGCTTAAAGCTCCAATGGTACGTGAATAGCTTACTAAACACTTTAGCCACGAGATCCACTATCCGTTAACTGTCAGACACTCCACTAAAAACCGACAGCTGAACTTTTCACATTACAGATATATTTATGTGTCCATCGGATATAACCAGTCAACAGTACGATAACCCTTCACAGATGCTCGTAAGTACAGCTAGGCCAATTTACCATTTTGCCTCTGTAGTTACATCTAACTTCTTAAGTACCACTAATTCCTCTAATGAACAATACATCATAGTCCAAATATGAGTGGACACCTTTCGAGCCATGAGAAGGTGTGTGGCATCACATCGTTCAAGCCCCGGAATCAGCCCTTAAGGGAGCAATCTATCTACTTACCCCTACTTCAGGGAAGGAGTGAATTGCATCTTGTGTAGCTGAGTTCCCAGCTCCCCAATCAGACGAATCCTCAAAGTGGTAGGTTTGAGTCAGCGATCTGGCTACTCGCACCCATGCAAATCAAAGGACTGCCCTTAAAGGCAGGAGTTCCCAACTTACTCAGGATTAAGGTCATGTTACTTATGGTCATCCTAGTGAAGTGAAGTCTTTGTCATGAACGGCGTTATATAACAAGACTAAACACTTTGTGGTCCGGTCTTATACAAACTCCTTTGTATAGGACACCCCCGCTCGCATGTCTCCATATGAATGATCAGGATTAAACCATCTGTAGCATGTCACAACACTTGTAACTATCTACAAAGCGGGCTGCATCCGTAGTATCACCAAGGTAAGGTTTCCCTCCTACATCCATATACTATAGACCATTTTGGTTATCACTTAAGGCATAATCCACCTTTATGTCTCCACATACATGCTTAAGTTACAATGACAACCATGGATCTTAGTTTATTGGTTTGTGGTAAAGCAATTAAAACATCTCATGTTTCATAGACAATAGTGAAGAAACTATTATATATTATTACATCACAAGTGTTTGTTCAATACAGGTGTTTACAAACTACAGAACCCAACGAGAGTTTAGGGCATCAACCCCAACACTCACGGCTAAGGTTTTTGAGAATCACTTATAGAGTATGGGTATATAGGACATGCCACATTTAGTCTAGGCAAGTGGGAGACTTATACTGGGCGCGTATTGTGTGCCCTAGTTTCTTGTTTTTGTGTACTTTTTTAATACTTTGACTTTTATTATGTACACCCCATTAGTTTTAGAACAAGTGCAAGCTTGTTTCGATTGATTCCCTAAATCTCGTGGGTTCTGTAGTTTTCAATTGTAATGTATAAATAATTTATTTATTTAATATAATATAGGCATTTTATTTGACGTTTAGTAGCTTAACCTACAAAACCAATAAACTAAGATCCAAGGTTGTCTTTTGTAACTTAAACATGTATGTTCTCTATAGTTAAAGTAAGTAGAGAAATTACTCCCTTAAGGACTGATTTTGGAGCTTGAACAATGTGGCGTCACACTCTCTCCTAGCCCGAGAGGGATTTGGTCATAGTTGGACTATGATTTATTGTTCATTAGAGGGATCAGTAATACATAATAAGTCAGATGTAACTATAGGGGCAAAACGGTAACTTTGTCCTAGTTGTACTTACGAGTAATTTGTGAAGGGTCAATCACCATTGATTGGTTATATCCAATAGACATATAAATATATATGTAGTGCGAAGAGTTCAGCTATCAATCCTTAGTGGAGTGACCGGCAATTAATGGAAGTTGCTTAATATAATTAAAGAGTTTAATTAATTAACCAAATATCATTGGAGCTTCAATCTATAGGTCCATAAGGTCCCCTTAGTAGCTCAACTAGGATTATTGAGAATCGAATTAATTTTAGATTAATTTAAATTGTTCAAATTAATTGAAGGAATTAATTATATTTGATATATTATAATATAAAGTTTTATTTGAGAGGAAATAATTATTTGAATATAATTCAAATATTAATTATATGAATATGATCCATATAAATAATATTGGTTAAATTTATAATGAATTGATTCAAATTACATACTATATGTTAATTGAGAGAATATTAAATTATAAGTTATATGATATATGATATAATATAAACTAATATTAGATATAACATATAGTTTAATATATATATATATATATAATAACTATATTATATATGTATATGTTGATTTATTAAATTGATTTAAATTTAAAAATTATTTTTTAATTTAAAATTTTAAATTAATTAAAAGGTGGGAGTTTTTAAGTAACCCCCTCCTTCTTTATTCTCTCAAATTGAGGAACTAGGGATTTTTTTTTTCTCTCTTTCCACCTTAAGGCTAACGTAGAGAAGAAAAAAAGAGAAAATTTCTTCCTCAATTAATATCCCTCTGCAACTTTCCTCTCTAAAAATCTTCCCCCTCTCTACAAAATATATCATAGAGCCCACAACTCCTGTGGATTCTCACCCAAAAGAGAATACCTAGGAAATTTGGTGGTCGTGTCCAAGCAATTGAATTTTTCCAGTGCTATCCATTGGGAGTTCGTGATCCAAGGAGGTTCATGACCACAGAGGAATTTGAGAAGAATTTGTGACTTCAAGGGTTAGTATTTTCTAAATCCTAATTTCCTTTTAATTTTCTCAAAACATGCTGTAATTTTTTTTAATGCATGAAGTTCTTATCCCCTTGATTTCTTTGTTTCTATAAAATAAATGATTTTAGGATCCGATCACACTTCTGCACGGTTTTCAAAAATCTTCAACCCGCTCATGGGAGGTGTCTATATAAAGGAAAGCCACGAGAGAAAAACATAATTTCCTAGAAGACGATTATCATGGATCAAGATATGTTATTCTAACTAATGTTGTTGTGAGAATTATCTAATTAAAACATCTTGCTATTTATTGTTTTATACAATATTAGGGTTTTATTGTATAATTATGACATCAAAGGTTACACTATTTAGTTCTTAAGATTTCAAAAGTACCAAGGTAGAAAATTGCATTGGTAGATTTCAAAAATTGTTTAAGAAATCACATAAGGAACACACTTGAATTAGACATATCCTAACCATAGTGGAAATTTCCATCGAAATCTTGAAATCCCAATCAAAATTTTGAGATTTCGATGGCAGCCTCCAAAGAAATTGAATTTGAAAAAAAACCACAAAAAAGAACCTATAATATTTTTAACCTCATTCAAACTTTTCCCATTAAACTTCCACATCATTTCACAATAATTACAAAGGTGGGGGATTAAACCTCTAACCTCTAGTGAGGATGGTCATACCAATTACCGTTGAGCTAAGAGCGAAGCTCACTTAGACAATTTGTTTCTTTTACTACTACAAAATTTGATATAGATATGTAATCATGTTTTTTTAGATTGGACTATGGGTTTGTGACCATGGTGTATATATCAGTATAGCCTATAGTATAAATCATGGTTAACGCTAGCCATGGTCTATATTATACATTATATCTAATGTCACGCTCATGGTCTATATGGTCGTAGACCATGGCTGACGTTAATTGTAGTCTATAGTATACTAATACTTACATTAACCATGGTGATTATTGATAAGACTAACTATAGTCTACACTAATAAACCATAAAAAATACTCGTAGTCTATCACTACAAACTATAGTTGACATCAGTTGTGTTATATACTGATAGTTCATCCAAATTATATCAATTACATGAAATCTTCAAACAAGTTCTACTTTAATAACTAAAATCCAATCAAATTATATACATAAATGAAATATAAGAATAAAATAACTTAAAAAAGCACTAAACCTATTGAGCCAACTAAAACTATTATACATCTTTTTCTACATAAAAGTATTTCTTAAAGAAATTGTTCCCACTCATTTCATACTTTAGCAATCTCAACTTGAGCACGTACTCTTCTTTTTTCAACCTAATAAATTGAAAAAAAAAAAACAAAAGATAAATGTTAGAATATAGAACTTTAAATTAGTCTCATTCTCTCAAACACGATTATGGAATTCAAGAATAAAGTGCTTACAATAAATTTTAGTTTAACCTTTTGAAATGTCTTCAAATTAAAATTTTCTAAATAAACTTTCAATTTGAATTAAAAACTTACAAGAACTATCAACATACACCATACCACTAGAGATTTTAAGATTAAAAATGGAAGTCTTAAAAGTGATACGATGAATTGTTATTATATGTTGCAAACCAGATAATTAATTCTTTTAGTTCTTGAAATAAAGAAAGTAACAATATTCTATGTAACGACCCGACCTCCTAGGACTTAAGTTAGGTCGTTACTAAATACTTGCATGCATGGAACTCAAAACGATACTCTGTTATGACGAAATAAATGCTAATGAAATACGGTAAGTTCAAAAGACTTTCATTAAATTCAAATATTAAAACAATAGTAGGGTTACCCAGAAATCATAAAGGATAGTAAATAAGTCTGAAAAAACATTCTTAAAAATAAGTTGTAAATATCAAACTAAAAGTTAAGAGAAACATGAAAATAACTCTAAATTTCATGATGCGGAAGCGTAAAAACTAGTCCCAGTGGCTCGATCACGAATTCCGCTTGTCCATCGCCAGTGTATCTCTACCCTTATCTGAAATAACAACATGAGAAAAAATGAGTATAAAATACTCAGTAAGTAACCCCACTACTGGGGTCAGGCTGGGCATCTATGTCGTCTAGATACCCACCTCTGGTGAAACATATAAACTGCTCTAGTTCTTATGGGACACATATGCACATGAAACAAGAAGGAGACTGAGTCCTATCCTACTGTAGTTAAGTATGCTCACTACCTCTGGTGAATCCCGAAGGAGACACAAACTGGTGAATCCCGAGGGAAACACAAACTGATGAATCCCGAGGGAAACACAGACTAGTGAATCCCGAAGGAAACACAAACTGGTGAATCCCAGAGGAAACACAAAATCTAATGGGCATCTAACTAATCAGTAAGGACATTTGCACAGTCTCAACATCATAATCATCACTGTACAAATCTATGACATACATATAAACCTCAACATCATGGCTCTACGACATACATATATACCTCAACATCATGGTTCTACAACTTACATGTGTACCTCAACATCATCAGATACAACCATATGGAAGCACATACCATCTCATACTAGCATTCAAGTGTCTGTGCATAAATAAATAATTCAGATCTCGTACCAGAACATACTTTGATCATATTATACTATCAGTCTATCATGCTAACATTCTGTCATAACATACATTTATCATGCTAGCATACATCTAATGTCTGGCTCATGGGCAGTTCCAGTAGTAAGATTACTTACCTTGATATAAGGTCGAACCAAAAAGCAATTGATGTGAAATTCTTGAATCCTTAATCAAGCCTAAACATAAACCAAGCTTTAAAATTAATAGTTAAGGCCAAATTTCAAACACCCAAATATTACAAAATATTTCCAGATAACCTTACCTAAGGTGTGGTCCAATTCAAATTCACCTTCCAAACCTCCAATTTTAAGCCCACATAATTAGCAAACCAAACTCTTCTTCATCTTGAACGAAATTCTTGAATCAACCCCTAATCATAATTTGAAATTAGGCTTACATGATTAAAGCTTGAATCAAATACATACTTCACTACCAATGTCTCAAATAAATTATCCATATGTAGCTTCGTCAAAAAAATCACTTCCAAAATGACTTTACCAAAATTTCTCAACAACCAAAATTAATCCACAAGAGGGTAATCAAAGCATAAAACAAAACTCGCTAAAACAAACTCCAACTTCACTGAACAACACCTCAATACCTTCACAAACTTGAATCCAAAGTTGAAACACAATGGGTATCAACCAATTGATGCCAAAAGTAAATGAGTATTCAAGAATCAACCGAAAACAAACCCAAACGGCAGAAAACTTACCCAAATCGATAGATTCAGTGACGGAAAAAGGGAACGATGCTTGAGCAATGGACGGAGGTCATGAAGAAGAAACTGACACGGCAGCTTTGGGCAGCGTCAGACAGGCTCACGAACGTGAGGAAGAAAAGGGGGGTGGAGTTTGACTTTTTATAACAAAAAAAAATATTAATAATAATAACAATAAACCAAAAAAAGGAAATAAATATAATTACATTTAATTCCTTTCCATTTTATACTATTAAATTCCTTTCCGTTTCAAAAGAAATTTAATTCCTGCCGTTAATTTCCAATTTGAATAATTTCACGCCAACAATTAAATTCCCGCACTTACACTTGAAGTCTAAAATTTCAAAAATGTCCTCCAATTAATAACAATTACTGAAATTTCAAATAATAAAGTTACAGAAATTACATTATTACTAAAAATGTGCGGGGTGTTACATTCTAATTCCAACCAGAACACAAATAAACATCATAACAAGTTATTATATTATGATAAAAAAAATTCAAAAAGTCCTTCAAATAAAGAAAAGCTACAATATTCTAATTCTAACTAAAAGAAAAATTAGCATCATAACAAATTTATTGTATTAGGATAAAAAAGAAATTTTACTGTCTTTAGAGAAAAAAATGAGGTCCTCTTGTAATGAGACAACAAAGCAACCAAATTCAAAAACATTTTTAAGATAGAGTACTTTTCAATTTGTGCCTATTAGAAAAGATGCTTATAAAAAGAACTAAAAATGTATACCAATTACTACTAATATATTTCAACAACAACAAAAAAAAATGTTGAATAATTAAACCCAGCAACTAAAAACTAAAAATCGGTTTAAACAATTATAATGTGGAGCAAGAATCTAAATAAAGAAATAGTGAGAAAAACCTGAGCAAATGGACTGTTGTTGAATGACTAACTTTATTATGTTGTTTGATAGAGAACTTAGAGAATTGAGAGATTGTTAATACAGCTATCACAAATGATGTTGATCGACATTAAACTGCAAAAGGCTAAAGAGATTTACTAGATGACATTCTAAAACAAAAATTAGTAGATGGATTTCTAATTTGGTAGGGTAGTGGCCAAAAATTGTGGTTCCACTGGTGGTGGTTTTAAGCAACAAATAAAAACACCTTTTCCTTTTCTTTTTTTTTCTTTTTTTTTTTTATTTGGGAAAAATGGATTAAACAATGGGTAACTCCAACTCCGTGGTTTTATTTTTCTTTTTACAATTGGTGGGTTTTTTAAGTGAAAAAAAGTTCAAAGTGTTTAAAAATAAGAGACCATTATTTTAACCAATGAATTTAATTTAGTCTCATAAAATTATCATTTAGAGAACATTTTATTTCAACTGCAACGTTTTTTATAAGTGTAGTATTAAAATATATATTTAACTATGGTATTAACAAATTATAGTTTAAAGTAAAACCAATATGACTGTGGATTACAATTCACATTTATCGTGGTATAAAGTTAATATTAGGCTTTCTATGGTTGCTAATAATATATTCTATAATTAGCTTTTAGACCACAATTTTTATTGATACGGGTGTACATTTGATTTTTAGACAATAGTTTTATACACTTGTAGTTCATAATGTGCTTTTATACTATTATTTTTATAGACGTGGCGTAAAATTAATTTTTACACCACAAATTTTATTGACTGTAGTGTATAGTTAGTTTCTACATCAAGATTTTTATTGACCGTAGTGTAAAATTAATTTTTACATCGTGATTTTCATTGATTGTAGTGTACAATTAGTTTTTACACCATGATTTTTATTAACTATGGTGTATTAATAATTTTTACACTAGGATTTTTATTAACTATGGTGCAAAATTAATTATTACACCATAGTTTTTATTAACCGTGGCACAAAGTTAATTTTTGCACCATAGTTTTTCTTTATCATGGTGCAAAGTTAATTTTTACACCATGGTTTTTCTGGATTGTGGTGCAAATTTAATCAGTACACCATAGTTTGTATTGATTGTGGTGCAAAGTTAATTTTTACAACATTGTTTTCCTTGACTATGGTGCAAAGTTTCATTTTACACCATGAGTTTTTTTGTTTTTTTATCGTGGTACAAAGTTAATTTTTACATCATGATTTGTATTGACAATGATTCAAAGTTAATTATTACACCATGGTTTTTATTGAGTGTGGTACAAAGTTAATTTTTACACCATGGTTTTTATTCACTATGGTGCAAAGTTAATTTTTACACCATTATTTTTAAAACTTCGTCGTCTATAACATATCTCTAGACCATAGTTTTTAATTTTTGTGGTCTCTAAAAAGGTGTATTCATTTTAGACCAAGGTTAGTTCGATCTCTACAACATTAGACCATTGTTTTTTAAAAAACATAGTCCTATGTCTAAATAAAAGTTCAATGTATAGTGAATTTTATAGTAGTTAGCATCTCAAATTTTCATTTTCACGTCATTTCACTTCAAAATATTCCAAAACTTTATATTATTTTGTAATTATTTTTCATTTCTTTTTTAAATTTCTTCTCTAGTATTGACATTTACGTAGACATTGACAATATACATTTAAACGTTGTCTTACTATATAGAAATGATGATTAAAAATGGTTAAGTATAGTCTAATTAAGTCATAATCATAGTTTAATTAACTAATTATAACAATTTTTCATCTATTTTCATAAAGTTTTTTGAAATCGCTATCAACATCAATATTTCTATCGATTTTTTCTTAAAATTGAGACTTCGATATTTCAAATTTTGATCTATCTTTGTCTTAGAAGGTCTAGCTTATTTCTTTTCAAATTATTAGTAACAAATTCCAGTAATTATTCAATAAAACCACATAATTCGTAATTCAAACGAATTTGCAATAGTTCAAAATATATAGCATAGAAATTTTAAATTTACAAAACAAAGCATGTAAAGTTGAGCCCCTAATTTACAAAGCAAGCATGATGTGGGCAAAATTCTCCATGGATTGGGTTCCGTAGGTCCCGACCCAATCAAGACGAAAAATTCTCGATTTGATCAAGTATGGAAATCTTTGTCCCTAACCCCGGACCAAGACAAAATATTTGTTTATTGTATTTTTATAATATATTTTCTTATATTATTTAAGAGGATTTTCAAAAATAGAAAAATAAGGGAAACTATTTATATTAAATAGTAAAATTTTGGTCTTCTTTGATAGAACCTGATAGAAGTTTATTAGTGTCTAAATGATAGATGCTAATAGAAGTTTATTAGTGTTTTTTTTTTTTTTTTTTTGCTATTTCTATAAATAATTTGACATTTTTTCTAGTGAAATTATTTCAAATGATAAAACAGTTAAAAATATTTACAAGATATAGCAAAATTTTAGAATTATCGATGATAGACACTGATAGACTTCTATCAGTGTCTATCAATAAGTCTATCAGTGTTTATCAATGTCACTGATAGACTGATAGAAGTCTATCATTGTCTATCATCATCTATCATTGATAGTTCTAAAATTTTACTATATTATGTAAATATTTTGGTTCATTTTTCTATATTTAAAAACAGACATTTTTTCTACCCGTGAAAATTTTTCTATAATCATCTATAACATTTATAAATAAACAATTGTAAGCTACTGTATTTGTTGGTGTTATTTTAAAAAATTTAATCTCACAATATAATAACTAATTTAAGTTTTGTATTCTAATTTCCTTTTTGGTTATCAAGGTAAAGGTTGAAATTGGACTGACAAGATGAAGTTGGTGCACAAAATGATAGACTTGTAGTGTTTATTGATAACTTGTAGGCAGTATAAGTGATTGTATCTTTTCCATGTGAAAAATAAGAAAGGGATGAAGTTTTGACATTCTTTTCTAAAAAAATTATACAAAAATATGAAGTATACGATCACACATTCTCAATATCTAACATATTTAAATTTCAGACTAATAATGCTATCTTTATGCAAATGAAGGCGCGGTCGCATAAGCCAAGTACCCACCAATGTGATCAAGCAAGAACTATCAGAAAAGCGGATGATCGCATTGCTATAAGCGATAAGGCTTGACATGACATGGGCGGTGGGAGTCAAATCACAGACTGTGTTGGTAGCTGGCAAGAGAACTTTGTGAAGATTCAATGAACTTCTGACATGTTGCAGATGGCGCGACAGGATATATGAGAAAAATAAGATAAAGTAAAGAAAAAAAGCATCCTCAAGCACCTATAAATATCCATGTAATTTTCATGTAAAAATAGCAGTGGGAGACGAAAAAATTCCGAGAGGAAACTCTGCTATAAACCTTCCTGTATTTTCATAGAAATTCCCTAGTGAGAACTTAGGATTCCTATGAGAGAGGAAGGAGAATACCACTGTTTAACGTTCTAAATGAAGCAGTCGCCAAAGGAGCAGTAGGGAGCAAGGAATTGTAGGCCACGACTTGATTCTATACTCTTTTTCTTTTCCTTTGTATATTTGCATTGTACTTTCTTTATTGACAAATTTAGACTTTACATTATGAATACATGTTCATCTTATCTTATATCCATCTTTTCCACCAATATCAGCTGCTATTTCGTTTTTGGTAGGTTGTTTTGAGCCCCTAGTCGTTGAAATTCCTTCATATAATCACAGATGGTGCGGTCTTCTTGTTTGTATTATTGATATTGGTTATATAAGATCTGCTAATAGTTCAAAGGAAGGAACCTTTTCTTCATCAGCTTGAGCAATTTAGGCCAATTCTTGATGGGTGGTTTGCCGTAATACCCCGGTTGATCCCACCACGTCGAGGCGCCCCGTCGAATTTTAACTTGAATAAAAGACCATACAACATATTAATTAATACATCTATGTAAAAAATGGTCGTTACTAAAAGAAAGACTGTGTTGTCTTTTTGTAACTTTCTTGTATTTCACTTTTAACTTTCATTTTTTACATTAAGGGTAGTTACTAAAAGAAAGACGGTACTTGAAATTATATTTTCTTTCTTTTCATATTTCTTTTCTTTTAGATCACATCTAATGGTCTGCCTTCATTTAGTCTTAGTGTTTGGATCTAATTTATTCCGAACTTTTGAAGGTGTGATATAGCATGTTTGATTTTAATTTTATTTGCATTTAGTTTCATTCTAATCTAACTATAGTTTGTTATCTTACTTGTAGGATCAAACTAATTGCACAATTCCTTCAATAATTATTTTGAGATTCATTGATTTTATGTTTGGAGCCTACTTTTTATAGTTCAAATTTTGTTTAATTCTTGGGGAACAATTTGTGATGTATTAATGTTATTCGTTGCTTTTTTTTTTTTTATATGTACATAGACATTTTTCTAGACATTGTTATTTCATTTGTAAGTAGAAAATTAGACTTAACCATAAAAATGTTTGAACAAAAAAGAAGTTTGTAAAAAATGCAAAGGATCAAACGTTTGCACCAAAAAAAAGAAAAAAATCATTAACCATAAAAATTGAAAGTCTATTTCACAAATGGGAAAAAAAGAAAAAAAAAAAGATAAGGCTTGTTTTTTAAAAAAAAAATTAACATTTATTGTTGAGCTAAAAGTAATTGATAATTAAAAATTGAGGATTAGAGATTAGAAAAAATGTTTATTTTGGAATATGACATATCTTTGGGGATGTAGATTATATTGTTACGCAATTGAGTGTCTAAATTGTGTGGTAAAAACATGTTACATTTTTTGGAAAGAAAAAAACAAAGAGTTAGTTCAATATTTAAGTTTCTTCGGTGTTCATGATTGAGGGCTAAATAGTTATGAAAAGTTTTCATTTGTTTGAAATATGGTGTTTATGAATGAAAAAAATATATTGTCTGTAATTGAGTTTTCAAAAATTGAATTCAAAATTTGTGTTTAGTATATGTTTAATTTGTAGAAATTTATTATATTTTATGAAGGAAAATTTTCAAAAATAGAAAAATGTCAAACTATTTATAGAATTAGCAAAAAAAATACTTATAGACACCGATAAACTTCTATCAATGTCTATCACATAGTATCAATAATAGACTTCTATCAGTTTCCATCACTGATAGATTTCTATCCATCTCTACCAGCCTCAAGAATAAATTTTATTATTTTGTGTTAATAGTTTCTCTTGTTTTTCTATTTTTGAAAAACTTCCCTTTAAGAATGGGAAAAAAATTAAGCATTTTCTTAAAAGAAAAATTAAGCACTTTTTAGTGTTACAAGTATTAGGAAAATATATGTGTAGTTGGAAATTAAAAATAAATAGCAAAAAAAATTAAGACAAAATCTATTTTGTTTAGAAAAACTGCATCAAATACCTCAATTCAACTCAACTAAGTCTGCGCCCCAAATAGAGACTTTCTGATTCAACTCAACTCAACTCAACTCAGTATCCATAGACCAAACATTCCAACTCAACTCAACATTGCATCCCAAACACAGATAATCTAACTCCACAAATAATCTAACTTCTCAAATAATAATTACACGCAACTAAAGTTTGTGCGTGAAATGCCCCCGTGGTCATAATTTCTTTTGAAAATCATTCATGCATTATTTACTCTAATCATCAATTTTGTCAATCTGACATTCAAAGAAGTCTACATATGTTTGAGAATGAATATATGAATGTTTTTCAAAGGTAATTTACTGAAAGATATAAGTTGATTTACTAATTATGAAAATTTAGAAATTTTATTGACTCAAATTATAATATATTTTCATACGATGTCGATCGAATGAAATTTGGAAGAGGTTGTAAATTGATACATTTATATGAAAGTTCATGGTAACTTAAATTGATACACAATTATTAGTTCAAAGTTTAATTGATACAACCTTCAAAATTTAATTACGCTATAAATTGATGTGTCCTAAAATTTATCATTATGGTAGAATATTTTACATTTCTAACACATATCATTCTTAGTAGTATGCCAATAAAAATATTTTTATTATCTAAAATACAAGATGTGTATACAATTAAATGAACGTATTTCACCTGGCATAGTGTTTATATTATCAACCTCGAGGTCAGAGGTTCATTCAACTATCATCAACTATGTATAATCAACTTCACGATCCCCCACACCACTCCGAAAAAATAAATAAAAAAAAATCTAAACAGCAATTTAAATGAATCAATTAATAGAACTAAAATCAAATGCCTAAAGTCCTAATCGAAATTATTAGTAAATATTGAAATCCTAAAGTCTTCAAATCCCCATGCCGAAATGTTAATGCCCAACGGTCCTTTAGCAAAGAAGGGAGAACAATAACATCCATTAAAAAAATTAGAAATTAGTCTACTATATAACTAATATTTCACAAATATTAATTTACTAAAATTCTATAATTGGATATTTGCAACATTTTTAACCTTCCAAATATTTGTGAATAAAAAATATATCATTTTATTTTTTGAAATATCATTAATTACATTTCTCTCATCAATAAATTTTCAAAATATTTAATTCCTTCTTATTAATATTATTTTTATTATATAGATATTCACTACTTAGTGTCTCAAAAGTTATGTGTCACCCTTTATGTTGTCCATATGCCTTGTAATAATTCATGTTTGGTGTCATGTAAGTCTGCATCCTACTTATCACTTTACCTATAAATAGTGGCATTTGGTAGATCTTAAAAATTACACACACATTGTGCAAATTCCATACAAATTAGAGAAAGTGGAGAAATTTGAGAATTTTCACATTGTGCAAATTAAAGGTTTTGAAAAAACAAATATTATTTTGCCTAGAGGAACAAAATTTACAATTGATAATGCATTGTTCTCTAGTCAATCAAAGAGAAATCTTCTAAGTTTAAAAGATATACATCGCAATGATTATTATATTAAGACTAATAGTAAGAACAATGTGGAATATCTATATATCATATCCGTTGACTCAAATGAAAAACGTATATTAAAAGAGTTGCCTACTTTATCTTATAGATTATATTATACTCGTATGAGTAATTGAAACATATGCAATAATGAGCCTGAAGTTCATGAATCCAGACATATTTATAATTTGGCATGACTGATTGGGTCATCCAGGATCTATATCTTAGTGTTATTGGTGCACTTATATATCTTGCTAATAATACAAGACCAGATATTGCATTTTCAATAAATTTATTAGCTAGATATAGTTCTTCTCCTAAAAAAGACATTGGAACGGAATTAAGCGTATACTTCATTATCTTCGAAGAACAATCAATACGGGTTTGTTTTATTCAAATAAATCAAATTTTGATCTAGTTTGTTATGCCGGTTCTGGATATTTTTCTGATCCACATAAAGTTAGATCTTAAACAGGTTATCAGTTCACATGTGGAGGAACTATTATATCATGGCGATCAACGAAGTAGACTATAACGGTCACTTCCGCAAATCATGCTAAAATTCTTGCAATTCACAAAGCTAGTCGAGAATGTGTACGGCTAAGGTCAATGACTCAGCACATTCGTGAAACATGTGGCTTTTCTTCTAATATAAATCTTCCAACAACATTATACGAAGACAACACAGCTTGCACAACCCAAATCAAAGGATGATATATTAAAGAAGATAGAACAAAGCATATTTCACAAAAGTTTTTCTACACTCATGATCTTGAAGAAAATGACGACATCACTGTATAACAAATTTGTCCAAAGGATAATCTGGCAGACTTATTTATAAAGGCATTACCAACCGCAACTTTTGAAAAATTTGTGCACAACATTGGAATGCGACGACTTATCTTTAAGAAGTATATATTATATGAAATATGTACTTTTTTTCCTTCTCTAGGATTTTCTTCCATTGGATTTTTCTTAGTAAGGTTTTAACGAGACATATTTCATATAGATATATATGGGCATCTAAGGAGATATTATGAATATTATAATAAATAGATGTCCATTGCCTAGTGTCCCAAAAACCATGTGTCACCCTTTATGTTACCTATGTGTCTTGTAATTATTCATGTTTGGTGTCCATGTAAGTCCACATCCTACTTGCCATTTTGCCTACAAATAGATCTTAAAAATTACACACAAATTGGGCAAATTCCATACAAATTGGAGAAAATGGAGAATTTTGAGAATTTTCTCGTTTCTTATTTTTTTATTTTATTTATTTATATATTATGTTTTATTTATTTTAATATTATATTATATTTTATTATCATTCATGTTCTTGTTGTGCTCCTCAAATTCACAACAAGTTTTTAATTTTAACTTTTTTGTTATTTTTTAGATTTGGTTCATACTCATTTAATGCAAGATATTTTAGATTAATACTTTCTCCATTTTAGAAGATTTGGTTTATTTTTTTCTATATTCCTAGCTAAAAATTGATCACCTCTTCATTGATATCTCAAGTATATGTTGAATATATTAGTAATATACTGGAAATATGTAAATATACATTATAAAAATTTTCTTGTTCATGCAAATCTCATATATACCTTAGTATATTTCTAAAGAATTTAAATATGTTGTATATATATCAAATATATCTTGTTTTCTTCTTTGAAACTTCTTGCCGATTCTTGTTTCATTTATCAGGGTAACAAATTTTTTTATTTTTGGAAAAATTTTCCTTGTCTAGGTTTTGGAAAAAAAGTCATTGTGGAAAGTTTATAATCGCAAGAAACTTCCTTTACACTCTTATTTTGTTATTAATATTATTATATATTTTTATTTTAAAAAATGAACGGTAAAGAGGGCTAAAAAGGTAAATTGAATCAAAAGTAAAATAATAGCTTAGGAGCTTATTCATATAAAACATTGTAAAGTTTAGACAATTCCATAATTAAACTTATTTACTTATGCTATTTGTGTAGAAACCCCTCCTAAAAGTCAAGAGTATTTTTTTATAATTTAGCTAAGAATAAAAGAATGGCTCTTAATATTGTTTGTACTAAAACAAATAATAAAACAAAATCATTCCAACATTGTTTGCTAATTATTAAATCCTTAAAATATCATCATTTTTTTAAAAGAAATTAATGTCAATTTCTTTCTTTTTTAAGTTAAACAACATATAAGCAAGAGTGTGGATTCAAATTTTTAACTTTTCAGACGATGATACATTTGAACTTAGTCTAGTTAAGTTATATGCTCACGTCATCAAATCTATCATATACTTTTTTTTAATAAAATAATATTTTTCCAAGATAATTCAACTACCTAAATCATCACTAAATCACATGTTTTAAGTTATTAAACCATAATTTATTTAAGTCTGGTTTGGTAATCATTTTATTTTTAGTTTTAGTTTTTTAAAATCAAATACTACTTCCACCTCTAAATTTCTTTTTTTTATTATTTACTTTTCAACAATGGTTTAAAAAACCAAACCAAATTTTGAGAACTAAAAAAAAAAAATAGCTTTCAATAAGTTGTTTTTGTTTTTAGAATGTGATTAAGAATTCAACATTGTATTTAAGAAAGATGCAAATCATTGTAAGAAAATTCGAAATAGACTTAATTTTCAAAAACAAAAATAAAAAACCAAATGGTTATCGATGGCCTTAATGTTTGCAAAAGTCATTATTTTGTTTATCAAAAGAGTCTTACTAGTATTGCCTTTCATGAAAATGTAGTTCACAGGGATTTGAGGACAATGATCCAAGAAGCTGCTACCCCCTATTATGATGCATTTATTATTAATAACCAATCATATCCAATACATAATAACAAATGGGATGGCTACCTATACCAACAAACAATATTGTAAAAATAGAGACTACAAAAATGTAGAGAGTAATGGTATTCTCCTACTTGTATGTGAGCAAAGAAGTAATCCTCAAAGTCAGTAGATGCTCCCTCTTTCAGTCTTTCTGCTATTAGCTGCCATTCATCATCAATGTGCTTCAAGAAGACATAACCAAAGAGTTTCCATAGCCATTGAGATGTGATTTTTGCCACCTCCAAGCAATCCCTAAACTTTCTTGAAGATCGGTGTATTGCGCTGTCCAGTTCAGTTCGTTCTTGATCTTAGTTGGGTTGCTAAATACTTCGGCGTAGTCACCCGGTCGACGAGAGAGATAGTCGACTTTGATGTCCACCCCAGTTGCCTTCTTGCATGCCTCCACAAACTCCTTCACCGATCGGCCTGATCAAAAATATCCAAAAACTACCTTCAGATTGCCATGTCTAGAGATTGCTTTATCAATGAGATGAAACAGTTTGGGAGTAGAAAAGAAGTATACTACTGCAACATTTCCTTTTGGCCTACCTTTTCCCGTTCCAACATTATAGATTCCGACTTTTCCAGGGGTTGCCTTCTCCAGCGCTTTAACATGAGCATCCACAAGATCGGTGACGTCGATATAATCGCGTATGCAAGTCCCATCATGTGTCTTGTAATCTGTTCCTTTGACCTGAAAACATCGCAAGAATAGAAAAGCAGCTACGCACTTGATCACATATCTCAAAACAATAATTCTCCAGCTGCATCTTGTAACTGTACAATAAGTTCATGCTTGCTGAACTATATATTTCTATATATAGATCAACAAATTACCTTAAGCCCAGAAATAATGCCACGGGCAGCATCAAAACAAGCACCCGATATGCGTCCGTGCTCACGAAGCTCAGGTCTAGGAGCTTCCCCAAGTCTGCCCTCTGGATCAGAACCAATCACATTGAAGTATCTGGACAATTTTCAACACATTCATACATCAGATTGCTTGCTTATTCAAATGATTCACTCAACAAAAACTTTATAAAGGTTTCCAAATTCCCTCCAATTTCGCATATTTAGTGCAGTAAATTACCAAATAAGATAAACCAAAATTTGAAAATTTGAAACATAATTATGAAAATAAACTGTCTTAGTAACAATTTCAAAGAAAATGAAATAGGCAACGAAAAAAAGTAAGGAACCACGGTTTATAAGATGAGTTATCAGGTAAAATAACAACCTTAGGATCATGACTGCCATCTTTGAATTTTTTGAAAAGTCAAGGATGATTTCTTCCGCCATCTTCTTGGCCTTCCCATAAGGATTAATTGGAGCCTGAAATGAAAACAAATCAAATATTTGTCAATCGAACTCCAGTCCGCATCCATACAAGATTATATCGTGTCGAAGAAATTAAAAATAATAATAATAAAATAAAGCAGGGCCACAACAAATTCCAAATCTTTCCACGAGTATTATACAAATACGCAAGCAGACGCATACGGTGCAAACCTGAGGAGTTTCTTCAGTGATAGGCATTTTTTCTGGCTCTCCATATGTAGCACATGTACTAGAATATATCAATGTCTTCACACCATGTGCTGCCATTGATTCTAACACTGTCAAGGTATTTGAGGTAATATTGTGATAATACCTACATCAAGAAATACCGTGCTCAGAAACGATTCGCCAAAACTCGAAACAGCTCCTTCCATGTTTTCTCATTTCTCAACCCCAAAGAAAACAAGAAACGTCTTTGGATTCCCTTTCCCAACAATTAATCTGTGTTATTCATTCAAGTTCAGAGATGTATATCAACCGGTGACGAGAACAATGGACTAGGAGTTATGATCATGGACCATCTTTTCAACATCTTCCATCTATTCGTATGATGATGGCTATCCATCAGTCTGTTTATATGTATGAGACCTCAAATCCATTTATGGAGAGGACAACAATCTTCTTCTAGAGAAACCAGAGACTGATAACCTAAAAAATAACAATTCGAACAGTTAATTTTATACTCACTTCAGAGGATCAAGGGTGCTTTCCCCAACATATGCTACTGCTGCAAAATGCATGACAGCATCAAAAGCATTCTCTGAAAATATTTTATTAACCTGAACATATCAGTTAAGGCAACATTTGAGTTCAAAGCATCTAGTATTTTGAGGATTCATCAGAAGTATAAGTCATAACGTGTCACATAGAAAGGATACAGATTTTGTATCTCCCAAGTCAGCATAGATGAACTGAAGCCTTCCATATTCTGGAAACAATTCTTGCAAAACCTTCACAGCACCTAGATTGCCACGGGATAGGTTGTCCTGTTGTGAAGGAATTATTAACAAATGAAGGGTATAAAACCAAAGATATGAAAAGGGTACGATCTTAAAAAGCATCATACCACTATTGTTACACGATAGGAGTCCTTTAATAGTCGAAGTGCAGCATGCGAGCCAATGTATCCTGCACCTCCTGTTACTAGAACATGAGTGACTCCTAGTTCATGAATTGCAAACTGGAAGAAAAGAATATGCACAACTTTAGAAGTTGCATAAAAGAACGTTTCTCTTAGGAAAAGGTCGTTCTCAACACTTCTTTTTTCAATAAGAAAAGTTCTTTCATTGCCCAAGGAAGGCAGGATAAGAAATAAGAAATCCTCTCAATAAGCCAAGGAATTTACATTTCACAAGCAAAGATACCAAGATGAGTATCTACAAAATTGATTACAAAGAGAACACCAGATAAAAGAGCTTTATCTGAGAGAGAGTGAGAGAGAGAGAGAAAACTATCAATTATTTGACTGCTGCCCAAAAATATCAGATCATAATTCCCAAACCAATTCCATGGAGTAACACAGTAATCTAAGAACTGCAAAGTTCATTGAAATGACAGCAATATTTTAAACAGGAACAGAGAAGAGCGCATGATGAACAAAAACAAATCTTGGAGAAAAGAACAATTTTCAGCCTCTTAGATCAGAACCACAATTAAACGATGGCATCAGCCAAATGATGTTGGAAACAGCCTACAAACGAAATGCACACAACCCTACATTATCTTAGGAATGATTCTCCTATTTCATGGTAGAGTTTTCATAATGTCATTTTGCGAATCAGATCAATGATAATTGAATTTCTAAAACAATCAATATACTGCAGGGATTCAGGCATCTGCCACAAAAATAGAGATGAAAAACTGGCTGATAAATTCCAAGTGTATGGACGTTAGAAAAATATGAATACAAATACATGAAAAAAATTGGCACTAACACGGGATTAAAGTACGCAATATGATGTATAAGTTAAATAAAAAAACTGGCAGCTGTATTGCTATTGGATAAAATTTCCTTAAACCAAACTTATAAAATATGATCTGGTACATGACATGCCACGTAACAAGTGAAAAGTCTGAAGATTCTTCCAACAGGACTTGTAGACTTTCAATAGAAAATGATATGATCACTGGAATATACTCGGTCAGCAGCGATATAAAGCCATAAAAGTATCATTAGATATTGAGAGCTACCGGCGTTGGGGTGCTAAAATTTGGGGATTGCTTGAGCATAATAATACAAATTGCAGTAAGTGAAGCAGCCAAAAAGATCTTTCCTACAAAATTGTTCTTCCGTTTGGGATCCGGATAATCCATACCTATAAGGGAAAGATAGGTAAATGCAAGAAAACACAAGTAAATAAGCTTGAAGATCTTAAAGAGCTACAACTTTCACATATTTTAAAGAAACTTTGAAGTTTGAACATCCATGCAGTCAACCTGCAATAAACATAGATTTTCTGAGAACACTACAGAAGAGAAACTCACCTCCAAATGACACAGATCTACCGAACCTTGATTGATTTCTCGACCTACCAAAATTGAGCATTTGGGAGATTGCTCTATCTTTCGTTATATTACAGGACGGTAACTCAATGAGTCCACTTTAAGGATGGGGCTGTGGTGTAAAATCCTGCAAAATTAAGGAAAAAATTATCAGTAAATTATGTAAGTAAACCAACCACAAATGTGAACTCAAGGTATGATCACTTCCAAATCTCAAACTTCTGAATGAAAAACGGAGACGAAATACTAACAGGAGAAACCCCCACAAGCAGAAATCAAAAGCAAAAGCCAAATTTAAACAAAATTCAAAGTTATAAAAAAAAAAAAATTAGGAAATATAAAAAATAATAACTTCTTTTTTCAAACTACATAACAAGGACGAAAGAAACAAAAGAAAAGAACCAACTCCACTTCATAGATGATGCTGATAAAATTAGAAAAAGTACAATGCAAATTACAGTAATCAACCATGCATTAATGGAAACCAAGTACCAATCAGACTGCAAATTTCAAATTAGAGATCAATTTCCATTACGAGTAAACATTACAAGAAAGGCACTAGAATTTTTTCTTCAAAATCAACAATCACCTCAGTAGTCATTTTCACTTTCACCAAGAAAAACGAGTAAAGAACAAAGAAAACAATCCCTAAACAAAGATGCAGGGGGATCAAAGGAAGAGAACCCCACATAAAAACAAAAACAGAAGTAACGTAATTAATTAAAAGGAAAAACGAAAACGTTCACGTCCAGCTAACAGAACGTCTTTGATCGCAAAGAAGTAACTGAAACAGTAGAAAGAAAAACATTAGAAATAACCCCATTTGAATTCCCCAAAAGATCTTCAAAAGCAAATCATATCATAAAGAAAGAAAAGGGAAAACAGATTGCATCAATCCAAGCAAGACCCAGAAAGGAAAATGCGAAAAAGAAAAAAGAAGGGGTTACCAGGAATCGAATGGAAGTCCTTGAAACGAATGAAATTGGAAGAAAGAACAAAAATGGGGATGTGGGTATGTGAGAAAAATGAGAGAAAAAGAGAAAGGAAGGACGTAAAATGGGGTGGTGGGATGAAAAGGGAACGTTGATAATCGAAAGAGAAAGTAAATGAAGATAAATGCAATGTAAAGAAATGAGAGAAAGAAAGAAAGAAAGAAAGAAAGAAAGAAGGGGAAAGAGAAGGTTGGAGTTCTGTTTGGAGCGGACGACGGAGCAGAGAGCTGTCTGTTTGTCCACATTGTATTTACTGCGTATATACCACGCGCCTCGCCTCATAATATTTCTGAATTTTTTCCTCATTCCATCCCATAGTTAATTAATGAATCATTCTATTATTTCTAGATTATTAGTTTTTATTTTATTTATTTATATAAAATAAGGTATAAATAAATTCTAAATATTCTTTCTTTCTTCTTTTTTTTGTTTTGTTTTTTTTTTCAAAGGTAGTAGGTGCATTTAAGACTATGGTTTAAATTTCCACCCAAATTTTGAGATTTCGTTGATCTCAAATTTTTTATAGGAAAATTTTGTTTTTTCCCACTTTCAATCAAATTTTGAGAAAATTTTGATTTTTTTTAATAACTATGTTACTCAATTAAAGTTTTTTTTTATAGTTTCACACGTTTTTCAATAATGGATAATGCTTTTTTTTTATTTTTTCTAATTTCCTAATTTTCTCATTATTTTCGACCTAAAATTTTCATTTCTTTAAGAAATTGAATTTGAGAAAATCATTAAAAATAACATATATTTAGTTTTTACCTCATTCATTTTTTTTTTCAAATTTATCATTTCACTTCCGAATTAAATTGATGCGAGTCTTTTTCTTTAACCATCCAAAACTTTTATAATTTTCATCTTAAAATATTTCTAAACTTTATAGTGTTTTGTATTATTTTCCATTTTTTTTAAAAAAATTTGCTCTCGCGTCAACATTTACACATATATTTACAGTAGACATTTAAATATTGTCATACTTCATAGAAATTGTGATTAAAAATGGTCAATTGTAGTCTACAATCAAAACTTCATTAACTAATTATAACAATTTTCATCAATTTTCATAATTTTTTTAGGTCAAAAGTTTATTAAAAATGCTCCATACTTTTAATTTTAGTTAATGTATTTTAATTTTAGGTTAAAATTTTATTAAATTTTGATTTTTTTCAAAAACAAGTTGTTATGTAAAATTTTTACTATAAATTTTGAAAACGTATAATATATATATATATATATATATATATATTAGAAAAATTATCAAAGATAAAAAAAAATATATCATACTATTTACAGAAATAGCAAAAAAAAATATTTATAGACATTGATAGACTTCTATCAGCATCTATCAATGATAGATTTCTATTAGTTTATATCATGACTGATAGACTTCTATCAGTCTCTATCAGCCTCTATCAAAGAAATTAAATTTTGCTATTTTATGTAAATAGTTTTCCTTATTTTTCTATTTTTGAAAAATTTTCTAAAAATTATCATTATTATTTAACCAGTTTTAATAAAAATTAACTTTGAAGGATTAATTTTCATATTTATTAAGAATACAATGACTAAAAATTAGACATTAGAGAAGCTCATTCCTAGTCAATTAGGGTTTAATGGGAACTTTAATTGAACTAGTATATAAAGAGGCCTCCCATCTAAAGAAAGATCCCACTTAGGGCATTCGAAATTTTGGTTGAGAAAGACAATAGTCATTTAGAGTCATTATCAATTCGAAGTCAATATCCTAGGGTTTATCTATTCAATATAGATATATATTAATGTTGGGTGACAATTTAACTTTCAAAACAAGAGGGAACCAATCTTTTGGTTGGAGAATCCCACATTGAAAAATTTGGTATTAGAAGCCTCCTTTATGTATTTCAATGTTGAGTTTTGGGTTTGGGCCCTAAGAGGTACCCATATTTTGGAGGGAGTGAGGAGATTGAACATTATTATACCATGTGCATGAAATAAGCATAAATACCTAAAATAAATAATAAGGGCAAGAAGGCATATTAGAAGAGAAAAAGAATCCAATGAGCATGCTTAACATCTAGATTTGAAACCATTGTTACAAAGAATTGAATTAGAAGTCGTATGAGGTGAAAATTTAATGCACGATATCTATCAATTTTTTCACCATTGCCCCAAAAGACCAAACTCTTATGTAAAATTGTTTGAGCACGCTTAACATCTAGATTTGAAACCATTGTTTATATACCTAGTATATTTATCATTTTCTTTAAAGAAAAATTTAAAGTAAAGACAAGAACATACCATAGGCATGGTGAGGTGATCTGTGATAATGTGATGAGACTAATATCACAATTTCCACTTACCGTCATGTTTTCAAGTTGGTTTAGGTGTTTCGATGTGAACAATTAAGTTAGTAGTTTTAGATTTAAATATTCATTTTTCATTAACGTTTTTAGGGAAGCCCAATTAAATCTTGTTTTGATGATTTTTTAAATTTATTTAGCAATATTTTATTTATTTTACTTTTAAATTTATTTATTTTAAAAAAATTTATTCTAAGCTAAGTTGGTCAACTAATTTTGATTTTGAAATTGCATGTATATTATAATGACTCAAGATATATAATTTTAGATTTTAATTTTCTTGCACTTTACAACAAAGACCATTAGTAGGAATATCCAAAATAATCAATTAAAAATTTTGAACCTATTTTAAGAGGTTAAATACTTCAAACTGTTTCACCCACACCAGGCTTAGCCAATTTTAAACCATCAGTAACTTATCATGAATATCAAACAAAACTTTACTTTTTATTTTATATTTATATATATTAAAAAAAAAAAAACATCAACTCGAGAGAATGGAAATGATAGAAAGAGGCATCATTTGTTGAAGTACTTAATAAGCTTCTCTTCCCACTTTCACATTCCATTAATGAGGTAAGATTGGGTAAATGATAGATTGTGATTGGTATTAAAGCTTAAAAAATCCAAAAAAATAGATTGGGTGTCTTTTGAAAAAAATTAATCGTCACCTAGCAGCTTTCAATTGGGTGCAACACAGAGCATTTAATTTAGTTTTAAGGGTTTTTAAAACTTTTGAAAGTTTAAAGGTATTTTTTGCCACAAAGTAAAACATTTGGGGTTATTTTGTATAATTTAGCCCTTTTTTTTAATTGAACAACATGAAGTAGAGATTCTTTTTTGACTGAAAGCTTTAAGCTGAAATTTACTTGATATGTTTATAACTATCAAGTATATTAGATTTGTTGACTTATTTTAAGTGTCAAGTGTCTAAATTCTTGACATTTATTATAGATCAAGGTTTTAATAACTTAGAAGTTTTTACTTGTCAAATGTAATTACTTCTTGAAATCCAAAAACTGAAAACTTAATGAATACTTTATGTGTTTTGCTTGTCAAGTTTGTATGTATTTTTTTTTAAAAAAAAATTGTACTATTAGAAATTACCTATATAATTGCTTCTGCTTTGAAGTCGAACAATCACATTGATAGATATAAGACAAACAATATTCATCAACCAAATAAATGGCATTTTCAATCTTGTCAACCATATAAACAAGCAATATATATTCACAATTTTATATCAACAATAAAAAAAAAAATTTTAAAAAAAAAAAAAGCTAAATTCCCACCAGTTTAACAACAAAGAAAATCAAGTTATTCTCCACCATATGAAATTTGATAAATGATGATTATAAAGAGTAATGTTCAAACACTATCATAAACCATATCAATCAAAAATATTAAAACTAGTATCGAAGGCTTGATGGTCTTTGATTACACTGTCAATTGGTCATGGATTTGCCAAAGTGAATCACCAATCCAACGGCATCCAACGTCATCCAACCATTCGTTCAAACGACAAGGTAAATCCAATGATTCTCAAATCATCCAACGACTTCAAAACCAAGTTTCAGATATCCAATCTACACGATTTGAAGTGAAATCATAAGTATTAAGAAGAAGACTTGATACACTACTTTAAATTACTTTAACTTTGTATCTAGTGTTGTGGTTCTATAATTGGTTGGTTGATTTTGCAAGAATCTTTCCGAGAAATATTCGAATCTTGCTGGTCGATGCTCAAAAATTTTGGAAATAGAAGGTACCAACTTTAAAATCATGCCTAAAAGAGAAACTCTAAGTTCATATTACATCGATACTCAAAATCCATCAAAAATTCAGTAGGCGCGACAGAAATTTAAAACTTAATACGAACACATCGAAAGATAACAACTAAATGCCAACTTTTCAAACTCAATCAACAAAAGTTTAAAAGTATACTTTAATCACACTAAACTCCAAATCAAACTTCAATCACACAATTAAGCTCCAACATACTTTAAACACTAAAGAAATGCTTAAAAAGCATACTTTAATCACACAACAAGCACCAAATCAAACTTTTTTTTTTTTTTAGCAAGAGCTTCACAAAATCTGCAAAACCATGATCTTAGTCTCCTCCTAACAGTGTCAGTACAATTTACATGAAATTCAAACAACCTCTCACTTTGAGTCAAGTTTCTAGGTACCTAAAAGAAAAGATCAACCACCAAAATATGGATTAAACCCCTATTTTAAAGTTGAATACCAAGAACTTCAAAATGCATATGTAGGCATCACATATCTTTCCAAAAAAAAAAAATCAAAATCTAATTTCTACCCTAAAATATTACAACACTACTAATGAATTGAGTCCTAGCTGAAAAGTGATCAAAGGAGCCCAAAACTAATCCAAAGCTACAAACAAAAACTTCAAGTGCATGCCATGTGATTACTATCACCATCATTACAATTTCTTGAATATGTTCACCTACGACAACTAAATCATATGTTCTCTAGGTGCATCTAAACATGATTACATGCTTTTCATTTGTACCCATATAATGCTAAAATGAGCTATTAATCATACAACAATAAAAAAAAATATTAGCCTTCACATATATAAAGGCCAAAATAGTTAAATGATACTATTGGGATTGGTGTCCTAATTCTCTCGGAGTCTCGTTGTTTGTAATTATACACATTGTTATGAATAAAAAATAAGAGTCCTTTATTTGTAATTATAACTATTTGTAATTATTTTATTTTATTTGTAATTATACACATTGTTATGAATAAAATAAGAGTTATTTAGGATTGTTTGTAATTATATACATTGTTATGAATAAATATGACTCATATCCAACAAATAAAGCTCCATGGTTATTGTATGTAAACTTAAGCATGTATATGAGATATAAAAGTGGATCATGTCTTGTAGAGGTTTGCAAGTTTTGTTAACTACTACAGATGGTAGATCCTGACCATTCATGTGGAGACATACGAGCGGGGTTGTCCTATACAAAGAGTTTGTATAAGACCGGACCACAAGATGATTCATCTCTGTATATAACACCGTTGATACTGGAGACTTACATCTCACCTAAACAACCATAGGTGATATGACTTCAATCTTGAGTGTTTTGGGAACTCCTGTCTTTGAGCATGGTCCTTTGATTAATATGGGTGAGAGTGGGCAGCTTGTCAACTCAACATGCTTATCTTTTTTTAGATTTGTTTGATTTGGGAGCTGGGAATTCAATTACATAAGATGGAATTCACTCCTTCCCCGAACAGGGGTAAGTAGATAGATTACTCCATTAAGAACTGATTCTGAGGCTTGAACATAGTGGTCATACCTTCTCTTTTGAAGAGAGGACTTATGTTCATTAGAGGAATCAGTGATACTTAAGGAGTTAGATATAACTACAAGGGCATAATGGTTATTGGCCGAGTTGTACTTACGAGCGATCTGTGAAGGGTTATCACACTGTTGATTGGTGAAGATGGATACATAATATATTTGTAGTAAGGAGAGTTCAATTGTCGATCTTTAGTGGAGTGTCCTGCAATTAACGAATGGTGGATCCCGTGACTAAAGAGTTTAGTCAGTTATTCACGTCCTGTTGGAGCTTCGAGCTACAGGTCCATAAGGACCCTTTGGTAGCTCAATGGATTCAAGTTGAGGATCAATTCTTGGTGTTGATTTGAAATATTCAAATTGACAAGAGGTAATTCGATTGTATATGATATGATCGATATGAGATACATCAAATGGGGGATTAATGTAAATGAGATTTACATTAAGTGCCATGGAATAGAAAAAGAGCTATGGTTTATATGTTTCATGAGATGAAATATTAAAACTATAGGTTATAATATAGTATGGTAAGTTGATTATTATATATATATTTATAATAATATTAATTATTGGATAATTATCTCTTTTTCTCTAATAACCAATTGAGTGGGAGGTTATTGGTGGTTTTATGGTAACTGTGAGATAAAAGAAAAAATGTTTTCCTAATTTTGGTAAGTTGTTGAATTGAGATTTTCATTCTCGAAAAGTTCTCACGGAAAGGCTGTCAAGTAAATAAGATTTACTAAACGAAAGCTTGGAAAGACTAGACGAACGTAGAGTGTTTCTATATGATAGACATTCAGCTGGCCGATTAGCTAAACAATCGCATAGCTTTTGTTAAACGATTGGGCATCGTCCTATATGATAGGCTTTGATATCTCCCACTTACTCAATCGTTTATACGATTATTCTCCTCTGGTCTCATCCTCTAACCAAGTCCACACAGAGTCCACACTCTGAATTCTCACACCAAGAATACCAAGGTAACCTTTGTGGTGGTGTCATACTCAACTCGACACTAGTCGAGGTTTTGTGGAGGTTGTTCGTTGCGTTCGTGATCCGGGTGATCGCGGTATTCAAGTTCGTTGTGATCGTGCAGTGTAGTGGTCGTGGTATACGAGCATTCGAGTGTTGTAGTGTTGTTGTGAACGAGCATTCGTGATCAAGGGTATTGAAGATGTGTCTTCAAAGATATATTAATCCCTTCCTTTGATATTGTAGTAAAACATGTTGTAATTTCTTTTTGTGCATGACTGTATGTTTCCGTTTGTGATTGTCATTGTGTTGTTCGTATACAATTGAAATTTGGAACAATCCTTCCGCTGCTCATGGAAATCATCATGTCTGATTTCCTTCAGGTACCTAAATAGAGGTAAGTTGCTACATCATAGATTGGGCTCCACTAATTTTGCAGAATGTCCAAACAAATGCTTTCATCAACATAAACCGAAGGTGATGGGTAAAGGAAAATGAGCAAAAAGAAAAAAGTGTTAGCTTAGCAACATGTACTACAAAAGTAAAAAACAAAAACAAAAACAAAATTAGAAAAAAAAAGTTGTCATAAATTACATTGTAACCTACGAACATTTACTTTGTCATTCTTTACAAGATAGTTGTACTATTTCTCTTGCTCTTCATTCATCAAAATCATCCAGACCCAACCCAAATATTTCATGCATATAAACATAGCACGTCGAGTTCATATAAAAGTTTACTGAGGTAGATAGAGTAGTGTTAGTAAATGCCAAAAAGTACCAAAATGTTAAAAAAAAAAAAACATGGAGAATTGGATAAAAAAACCCTAAAATAAACAAGCTTCAAAGAACTCAACGCCACAAAAATTTCAAAACCGGTTTGAAATAAACCAACTCAAAGAAAGTGAGAACCAAGTAAACCCTAGTGCCCCTGGGGAGCATCTTAGTTATGAAGCCATAATATTCTCCAAGAAGACTAAAAACTTGCTAAAAGATAACACAAAAATATTCAATTTTTACAAAGATGAAATGTAAAACTTGAAGAGATTATAATACATTCAAAATGTTTCCTTGTGCTGATATTGAACCCATAAATATATGAAAATGTTAATGAAATTTAAAACCACGACAAACAGAGAGAGGCCAATTTCCCATCAAAAGAACTCTTGTACAATCCAACCAAAGAAGAATAAGGAA
Organism: Benincasa hispida; assembly: GCF_027475165.1. Classification (NCBI taxonomy): domain Eukaryota; kingdom Viridiplantae; phylum Streptophyta; class Magnoliopsida; order Cucurbitales; family Cucurbitaceae; genus Benincasa; species Benincasa hispida. Next base: position 32,162,341 of record NC_143485.1, read on the forward strand.
ATTAAACTGATTCTAGAAGTAACCAATTCTAGAAGGGGATCAAATTCGTCATTCAACCAAGTCATGTCAATGGCTTCATTCAAAGAAAGCTTGTCTTCTTCAGTTAGCTTAGGTTCCTCATCTGAAACACCCATTATATTATCATCAAGAAGCCTTTGAGATTTCGTCCTAAGAAGAAATGTAAATTCGATTATAATTTCATAAATGTATATATAAAATTTTCGTGAATGTAAAATGTAATGTGTGTCTTACGATTCGGTTGACAACTTCTTAGACGTATTCATTATTGTATTCTTTATTCTTATCTAATCGAGTTTTCTTCCACATGTTAGTTGGGTCAAAATCACCTTCATGTGAAGATATTTTTTTCTACATTTCAACATACAAAAAGTTATATTAACATAACCTTTAAGATACATGAAATTTTATACTAATATATTCTTACCATTTCTGCACTAAGATTAGTATAACCTTTTCTTGAAAGTCGATGGTTATACTTATTCTTAGATCGACACTCTGGTTGAATGCTTCTTTTTTTCTCTACAAATGTAACAATTATCAGTAAAAATTAAAAAGGTTCTTAAGAATCATATAAACAAAACACACACAATCACTAATATAGATTTAGTATTCTTCTCGAATCTATCCATAAAAAAGCATGTCTGAAATTGTTGAATAATAAAGATGACACATGAAATAGTCAATAGTATCCAGAAGTATACCACTCATACCATCCTCCCAAAGATAAAAAATACATTGCACTCCCCAAAGGGAAAAAATACATTTTTAAAAATAGGTTAAAGATGTATACTCTAGATAGATTAAAAGAAAAGGAAGAAACGCAATGAACTACATATGGCCTATTTGGGGATTAATATTTGAGCTATTTTATAGGAAAATTAGTTATTTTACTTAGTGGTACACTTTATTCCTTTGAATGATCTTCGGACCATCCTAGAAAGTAGCATTCCCTTTTTCAAGTCTAAACTTTAACATAATTTGTGTTAACCATAGCATCTTTGTAACATGTGGCAAAATAGAAATGTTCGGATATTATATTCTATCCCATTGTCGAGGTCGATCCATAAAGAGCCGATTTAGATTTCTTAGTCTTGAAACTTATAGAATGTAACCAAAGGGGGGCGGGGGGTTGTGAAGTTGATTAACGTAAATTGCATGGAAATTAAAATGGTGCGGAGTAAATTAAATGCACAGAGTGAATTGAGTGAATTTCTGTGTGAAAGTTATCAATCGAAACAAAACAGTTAGCTTGGGTCGGTCTAATTTATCTCATTTCCTTTTAGTTCTATCATGGACTTAATCATAAGATTAGTGTGAGATTTTCCAATTAGAACTTAAGCTACTCGCTTAGAATCCTAACCGGTAGTCTTTAAGATCAAGTTAATTTATAGAATGAGCAAGAAAAGGGCAATGCTAAGTCGAATAATTGATTTCTATCATTTAACCAACTATTCAAGTTAGATTTATCTAAATCAGAAAGTAATGCTTATCGAATGGAATCCAAATTTGACTTCACAAACTTACTTAATCCTTACTTCTAATTAACTACCTAATAATTACAAATTAGGACAAATCAAAACAATCAATCATACTAACACAACTAATTTTTTAGATTATCCCATGCAAGATAGATTGAAGAAAAAAATCAAGATGAAATCTCTAAAATTCATAACAATCTTGGCAATATTACAGTCCAAGTCTCAAGAATGAAGAAAGAATGGAAATAAACTACAAAACCTAAGCTAAGTACTTACCTCTTAGCTACAAATCATCTTCTAAAATCAATAATCCAGCTCTAAGATGATAAGAATGGCAAGAAGTTACAGTATTTGATTGAGAGGAGAGGAAAAACAAGCTCAAAATGGCAAATAGCGTAATAACCTACGTTTTGGACAGAAAACGAAATATAAAGCAGGCATCACAGCATTTCAACGCTGCGTAAGCCAACACGCGTGCTTCCATCTAGTGTTCATAGCATTGCAATGTTGCCCTATTTCCACGAGAAATATGAAGCTTCTATCTCCAAGTGTTGCGCGATGCTCCTTTTGAGCGTTGCAACTCTTCGGTTGAGGACAAACTTGTGATTCTTCTACCTTCTTTCCCTTTTTGTGCAATTTAGCTCCCAACTTGACCGTTTTATTGTATTTTTCGCACCGAACACTTCATTCAATCTTTTGTACAATCGAGACCTACAAAAACATCAATTAAACTCATTAAATAGCCTAATGATCCTGAATTAAGAAAAGAAAGATAGCACATTTTTGGTGTTATTAGTCTCTCCATCTTCGTGCTTCTTCAAAACAAGGTCAAACATTTCCTAAACTTGGGAAAAATATCATAAAGCTATAGAATTGCAGCAGCAAGAGTGACAATGTATATACAATCCAAACACTCTCAACCAGAATGCGAGAAACATGAAAATATTAAAGGGCAACAATCAAAGACAGTAGTAAAAGGCACAAATACAAATTAAAACGATAATCAATCGACACCAAACAAACATTTCAAACTGAGTAACCCTCCAATTCAATGAGAATGTCTCTGATTAAAGCAATCAGATAGTTGCAAGGTGGAAGAATTCAGACGACAAAATTTAATTGAAGCAACATAATTGAAATAGTAAAATAAAAGTGAGAAATGATGAAGAATTAAGTTTATGTTCAAATTAAAGAGAAGAAAACTAGTTAATCTAAGGAACTAAATTAACAAATAGTTAAAAAAAAAAATTGAATTAAAAAGAAAGTAGTTGCAAAGTTGAGACATGAATAGAGGCACCGGCGGCAGCAAAATGGTATACCTAAAGAATGGATCAAAACAGCCCAAAAATTGCACACAGAATCCATCAGCGGTAGCGTGAAACCACCGACAACGTGAAATCCTTTCTCGACAGCATAAAGATGTTGGGAATGTTCTAGAACTCACAGTTCATGTTAAACATTTTATTTATCAATAAAATATTACTGAGTAACTTATTCAATAAAGTTGTTGATTTTGCATTCTATTATGAAAATCCAATAAACATATCCATGGCTATAGTCTCAATACTTTAACTTTATGTGGTGATATAAACAAGATCAAATTAATAGTATATAGCCTAAATGGTCTAATAAGTATATGGATGAAATTGGATATATCATCCTGGTAACACTATTGGATGCGACGATGTGATCCACAGATCGAGACATGTGAGTGGGGGCATCCTAGCAATAATTTGCATATAGACTGGACCATGAAAATAGTCACTTTTGACCGTTTACTGTTAAAACTGACTATTTCATTATTAAGTAACCTAGGTTAACTCGATCTTAATCCTAAGCTAGCTATGAACTCCTATTTGTTTGGGATTATCCTTTGATCTGCATGGGTGAGAGTAGTCCAACAGCACTGCTCAATAAGCCTTCCACTTTGGGGATAAGACTGGATGAATAGCTGAGGACATAGTCCTGCAAGATAAAATTCACTCCTACCCGATTTAGGGTTAGCAGATAGGTTGTTCTCTTAAGTACTGATTCCAGGTCTTGAACAATCGGGGCCCTACCTTCTCATGATAGAGAAAGGACTTGATTCATAGGTATTATGAATTAAAAATTGTTCATTAGATGGTCTGTAAGAACTTAAGGAATAAGATGTATTCATAGAGGTAAAATGATGATCTCGACACAGCTGTGATTACGAACAACCTATGAAGAATCAACTTACTGATTATGGTTATATCAAGTGGACATAATATATCTACAGTGAGGGGAGTTCAACTATGGGCTTTAGTGGAGTGACCCATTAGTTAACGAATGGGGGTTAATTCAGCATAGTGAGTTTAGCCAATTAATCTCGGATCGTTGGAGCCCATGATCTGTAGGTTAGCGAGGCCCCCCTACTAGCTCGTAAATGGATAAGCTTTAGAGTAGCATGATAAGTTAATTTGAAACGTTAAAATTAGAATTAAACGGAATAGGAGAATTTATATTTAAATACATAAAGATGGATTTGTGTAAAAATTAATTTAATATTTGACATTAAATTAATTAGATTTAATTGAATTATTTAAATAATTAATTATTAATTTTATTAGAAAATTAATTTATGAAATTAATTTTATAAAATTAATAATATTTTCAATTTTAAAATCAAATTGATTTTGAAATCATTTAGTTTTTTGGAAAATTACAAAATCTACACAAAATGGAAAAATGAGATTTTCCATTATCATCTTCAAACTAGCTCACTTAAAACCCATTTACCTTGGCTTCAATAACTCCAAGTATGAGCTACATCCCATGCAGCATTCTTCTTTGCATGATAGCCTGCAATAAATAAAAAAGATTAGAGTGAAATTGGGGCATGCATTCAAAGAGTTTTTTCAGAAAAATTCAAGTTGAAGAATTATTCTTCAAAGTGGGTTATAGTAGTGAGCTACTCTCCTTGTTTCTAGTTGTTCATGTTGTTCTTGAGTCCCACAACTCATTCTAAAGCTCCAAGAGTATAGTGGGAAAGATCTTGAGGTGGTTCACAACAAATTTCGGAAAAAATTGTAGCTAAGAATCAAGATCTTGAAGAGTTCTACAAAGGTATAACTTCAAACCCTCTTATGTTAGTTGAACATGTTTTAATTTCTATCAAAATTAATGAATTAGAGTACTTATTGATCCTTGTTGCTTCCGCTGCATGCTAATATACACCAACAGAAGAGGCATCAATTGTATCAAACCCTAAGTTTTGGTACAATCACACGGGAAGAAAAGAGTAATTTCATAGAGGGAAGAAGAAGAGAGCAATTTCGTAGGGTTTTGTGTCTTTCACAATTCCGTAGAGGGGGAAGAAGCGCACATGGGAGGAAAAATGAAAACTAAAAAGAAACAAAATGAAGCCAATGCCTAATAATTAAAACAAATTATACTTGACGTTTTAAAAATAATAGGAAAACAACAATTACACTTGACGTTTTCTCAATATCAAGAATTGTGTTAGAGTGAAGAAAAACCAAAAAAATTCTGCCAACATTTGATTTTTTTACATTTTCTTGATTTTTTTTTTAAAATTACCTATTCCTTGACACTTTTTCATAAAAACGTCAAGTAATTTAAAGTTACAAACGTCAAGTAAACTGTCTTTGTAGTAGTGCACATCATCATTTAGTTTTCAGAAGAATAGAGAAGAACAAGAAAAACGAAACTTCAACAACTTGTGAAGGGAGAAGATTCAAAACTTTCAACTCTTGATTCATGATGTATACATTAACCAATTATGCTCTGTTAAAAAAATAATTTCATTTAAAATTTAAAAGAATTTAAATAGATCGAATGATAAAAAATTTTAATTCATTATAATAATCTTAAAAATATATATATAAATTTTGGAAATAGTGGAAGGGGAAATTTTCTAGTAAGTATGATACTATCTTAGTTCACATTATAATTTTGTCTTCATAAATAATATGTTTTAATGGTACAAACCCCAACCCGATTTTAGAAAAGATGCTAAAGTAAAAACCAATTATTTTCAAAAGGATACTAATGGAAGGGTTTGTTTGTGGCAGTTAAAGTGAGTTTCCTCGACTTGGAGGTGGAAAATGAGTCCTTGTGTGTTGCTACTCTATTATAGAATAAGGAAATCGTGAAATCTCAGAGATGGGGATGGTCCTTAAATGAAGCGAATATGTAAGCTCACCATTTTCATACTGATATTTTTCACCATCACTAATGATAGCATTGAAATTGTGCTATCTTACTCCACTTAATTCAAGGTCGTTATTCGGTTATATGTGTTTATTTAATGATTTTATAGGTATCGAACATCTAAGAGATAGAATTGATCATTACAAGTCATTCGGGGTTAATTTGGAGCAATTAGGAGCTAAAAATAGCAACCAGACTTCAAAGGAGCAAAAATGGCCAAAATACCCCTGGGAGCATAGTGTAGTGGCACCATGCTTGGCATTTCTTCCCGAGAGATTGATTTGGAAAAAGTGATGGTAGCACCGCAGCACTACACTTCGACAAGGAGGCCCTCAAGGGCTATAGTGCAGCGACACAGTATTTACAAATATCTTCTTTCATGTTTAGGTAAGGAGGAGGAGAGATTAGCCGATTTTAAGAGTTCTGGGCTCAATTTTGGCCATTCGTTAGATTTTTAGATTTATTTGTATATGTTGGGATTGGGATTCAAGTCTTGATGAATAATTGGAGGCCCAATATCGGTTTTGAGGTTTATTGGGCATTTCCTATAGATTTTATGAGATTTTGATGTATGTTCTTGGGATTTTCTATTTCTTCTTATTTTTCAGTCCTTGTTTGAATGTCTAGAATGAGCATATAAGTATATTACAATTGACAACTTAATTGTTAATACTCGTAGGTTCATTCGCCCACGCTATGCATGTTGTAGGTAACTGTAATTGTATTTATGTGTCTAATTCGAGTAACAATAGGTTTTAGTTATAGCTATAGTTCAATTACTAGGATTTTAGGACCACCCAGTAGTGAAAGATAGCAAAACCTAAGGAATGAAAATACATTAGGTTAAATTTAACCTTATTAACTTAATGCTCTAATCAATCCAAAAGCTTAATGAAGTTAACTCCGTAAATAGGCTTACATGACAATACTTAGTTAATTTAAGAATCAATAACGTGTTGGTTTTTCCTAGGGAGTTTGACTGGATTTTCGTACATTCGATTAGGCTTGAGAAGTAGATAACCCATACACAATTGCACCATAAATCAATGAATTAATCCATAGATAGCCCAACAGTCTCTTAATCGACAAAGATAATCTCGTGTATCACGCTCTCTCTCAACATATCTTACTTTCTGCACTTTTCTTTCCCGTCGTCAAACCAAAAACCTCCCCTTTTTACTTCTTTTCATAGACCAATTTAGTTTAGAGAGATTCTATCTTAGGCCCTTTATGATTCGACCCGGTTCTACTGATACTACTAGTTAGATGAAGTTCTTGATTAGTGAAATATAAATATTATTTGATTGACAAAGAGAGATCTACGACATCCTCTATCTCATCTGTCAATTGACATCAAACTAATCAATTAGTTCATAAAGCAGTTCAATGGATGTTGAAAACAAAAGCATTGTTGATTCACATAGACGATGTTTTAAAAAGAGATCTAGTGAACTTATGGACATGAACAACAATTGATGTCAAATAGACTTACAAACGTTCAACTTGGTGTTGATTCTTAAAGGAGTGACTTCTTTTTATCCTTCTTTTTGGTTACTTTTATTTTCAGGTTGTATTGTTGTTCAACAAAATAATAATAAAAAAAATAGTAATAGTGTGTCCATATGGGAAATTTTGAGTAGAAAAGGCATTGAAAATCATGTCATAATGAGATGTGCTGGCAAGGCACATTGGCGCTGGCCGCTGTGCTATAGAGTACGGAACAGTCAAGTAGAAAAGTGACACTTGGCAACCATATCAGCATTCTCACGGTTGTAGGTTTTTCAATTTCAATGCCTATTGCTCTTTTCTTTTGTGGGCCCTTTCTCTTTTTGTTCATTAATTTTTCACTTTCTAGATATTCAAATCTCATAAATTCCTACACATTCTTTTCCAAAATCTTTCATCTTTACGTTTTATTTATTTTGTTTAGTATGGTTGACAGAGATCCAACCTTCAATTTTGTGATAGGAGTAGATCGTATCTTTTTAAAGATGTCTACGGGTGGAGAGGAGTTAAGGTTGACTTTTTCGTCCCCGTTCTTATTCCTTATTTCATTTTTTGTTCTTACGAAATTTTCCATAAAGATCGAAGCAAAGGTTTCTTACCAGAGATTCGTGAGAATTGGGTTCCTCGCAAGAAATTTTCTCCCATTTAATTTTTTTTAAAAAATTAATTAATTAATTAAATTTTTACTAATTTTTTTATATGGTTAATTTCACATGAATGATTAGAATTTAAAGAGAAGTTACTCAAATTTTTTAGTAGAAAAAAAGAATTATCTATCAAATTATTCATAATATACAATCTAAATTTAGATAAATATATCTATTTTTCTACACTAATTCAAATATACTCATGAAAAATTTTTATAAATAGAAAAATTCAAAAAATATTTAGACTATATAGCAAAAAGTCTCAAAAGTACTTTGTACTTTTAGAACTTTTTGCTATAAAGTGTAAATATTTTTAAATATTTTTATATTTAAAAGGCCCCTATATTCATTTTCTTGACTATTAAAAAAGCTTGAAAGTTAAATATAATATTTATATAATAACAACAAATAACATAACATAAATTTATTGTAATAAATATAAGAAAAGAGATTAATGGGACCGGGATGGATTCTCCGTCCTCATTTAGCTTTTGGGAAATCTTTTTTATACTACTTCCCTCATTTCTCGTTCCATTAAGGCGAGATCTTCGTGAGACCCGATTTCTTATGAAGAAAGTAGACATCTCTAAAACTTCTCCATGGATTAAGATTATTTATATTTATATACTTATTCAATTGTTCTAATGTATGAATGGTGGAGTGGTAATTGGGTTGTGGAAACATAGAGATTATGCCCTCCTCTTTTGTTTGAGTCTCGATCAACTGTAAAATTTTTATAAATAGAAAAATCAAAAAAAATATTTACATTTCATAGCAAAAAAATTTCAAGTATTTTGTATTTTAGAAGCTTTTTACTATAAAGTATAAATATTTTTAAATATTTTTTATATTTAAAAAACCCATTTTTTATTCCTTTGTTTTTAGTTCTAATTTATATAGTCTTGTAATATCAATTTTTTCAATTTGCAACTTCACTCATTTCTTTTAGTGCATATATATTGTTTTTAAGAAATTATTTTAAATGATAAAATTGTTAAAAATATTTATAAAATATAGCAAATTTTCAAAATCTATCAATGATAGATATTGATAGACACGGATAGATTTCTATTAGTGTCTATCATTAATAGATTTTGAAATTTTGCTATATTTTTTAAATATTTTTGTTCATTTTTTTATATTTGAAACATCGTTCAAAAAATTAATTATATTTTTAATTTTTATCACATATAACTACAAATACAAATATAGAAATATTATTTAGTCTTTAATAACTTTTTTTAAAAAAAATAATTTTTTTAACTTAGATTTATTTTAAGAAATTTTAATAAATATTTTAAATTTCATTATTTACTTAAATATTTTGCTGGATAATTTTATAAGAGTTTATTATAATTTTTTAACTACTGCTACATGATTTAGATGTTACATCAATGTGTTTTATATTTATATAAATATTAAATTACTAGTTTAGTTTATAAAATTTTAAAATCGTGTCTTATAAATCTCTAAAATTTTAATTTTGTGCCTTAAATGGCTAACATATCTATAAACTTTCAATTTTGTATTCCATATGTTTCATACCAGATTTAAGTTAATTGTTTGATAATCATTTCGTTTTTTTTGTTTTCGGTTTTCTAAAATTAAGTCTATAAACACTACTTTCACCTCCAAATTTCTTCTTTTGTTATTTATTTTTTTACTAATGCTTTAAAAAATCAAACCATTTAAAACTAAAAAAAAAAATAACTTTTAAAAGTTTGTTTTTATTTTTAGAATTTGCTTAAGAATTTAACCATGGTACTTAAGAAATATGCAAATTATTGTAAAAAATGTGGAAAAAGTATGCTTAATTTTCAAAAACAAAAAACAATGGATTTTAGAATACTTATGTTTGCAATATGTAAAATGGAGAAACTGAACCTCTAACCTCAAAGTCGATAGTATAATTTGTATGTTAGTTGAATTATGCTCATATTTGTCACAAAATAAGAAACTAGTATGAGATTGATAAAAGTTTAGGAAAGAAATAAGATTACTTGTTCTATAGTTTCTAAGAAAAAAGAAAGAAAGAAAAAATACATTTTCTATAGGGTATTTAGCAGGTTCAAAATATCGATGTCAATGGAAATATTGAGATCTCGATTTTAAGGAAATATCAATATTGATAGAAATTATAGGAAACTTTATGAAAATTTATGAAAATTAATAGAAATTGTTATCATTAGTTAATAAAACATTGATTGTGGTTGAATTAGACCATAAATGACTATTTTTAATCATCTTTTTTATAAAGTAAGACGATATTTAGATATATATTATAAAATATCTGTGTAAATGTCGATACGAGAGCATAATTTAAAAAAAAAAATAATAATAATTATAAGACAATATCAAATATTAAAAATTAATTATAAAATTAAAGGACATTAAATATTTGCATATAAAATAATTGTAAATTGTTTATTATAAAATGAAATTTATACAAGAATAAAAAACCATAACATTAAACATAAGTGAGATACAAAAAGCATAAGATTAAATTAAACATAACACAACATAATTGAAAAGAAAGAAGAAAAAAAAACTCTACAAGTAGATCGAGCTTGAGAGAAAATTGGAAGAACATTAGATAACTCACGTTAATTCAAGTTTGAGGTGGTATGATGTGAAAATTCAATTGAAAATATTTAAATAATAATATGATTTCCTGAAAATAAAGATTTCGGATGGTAAAAGAGAAAATTTTTCCTTGAACTAGCATAACTAAAAATTAAAAAAATAATAAGAATAAGAATAAAAAAATTGAGATTCCAAATTTTGATGGAAGTATCAAATATCGATGAAAATTTTGAAATTTTAAAAAATTGGGAAAAATCGAAATTCTCTCCCTACCGAAATCTTGAGTCTATCAAAATTCAAAATTTTAAACTATGATACTTAGAAAATCTTAAATTAGTGGTTGATTCCAATCATTGATTCATTATTCTTCTATTTTACTAATAATTTTCATTCTCAAAGAGGGCATAAGTGACTCCAAATCCATTCAATCACACTTCTAAATTGATTTTCAAGTGATCTATCGTGAGAAATTTTGGATGTGTTTAGATTGATTTTTTAAGTATTTAAACAGGTGTTTATAGATGGAAAAAAAATGTTGAAAACAATTGAGATAGTTACTATATTTCCCTTTATTAGTTTAAAATTATGTGTACACTTAATTTTTTATGGGTTAAGTTTTGCCTCTTCCTCATTCTTTTTCTACCATTTTTCTTGCTATTTTATGAAATTTTTATACTATCTATTTTTAACTTTAATCTCTCTTTTAAAATTTTATCCATTTTTTCTCACTTCTTTTTCTCTCCAATATTTCTAAAACCTTTATAAACTTTTTATCACTACATTTTTTTCTACAACTTTTATATTTCTTTTAACCTTTTCTTTTTACCTTTGATTCTATATATTTCTAACTTTTTTAAAAAAAAAAAAAAAATTATCTCAAAACTTTGTTGTGCCTCCCTCATAACCATTTTTCTCAAGTTTTTCTCTCTAAAATATTTATAGATATCTTATCTCCTTAATTTTTTTACCCCACTTTAAACAAAAATTGTCTAATTTTTTTTACCCCACTTTAAACAAAAATTGTCTCTCCTATCTTTAACCTTTCTTTTGAAACTCTTTTTTTAGCTCTCTATTTTTCTCTCTTAAATTTTTAGTTTCCTCATAATTTTTACACTTGTTTGCCACCCTCTATTTTTTGTTCTTCTAAATCTAATGCTTTTTTTTTTTAAGTGAGGTGGTGATTTTAAAATCACTTTTGAAAATAAACAATAAACATGAAATACCTATTTTAATTTAAATCAAAATTTATTTTATCCAAAGGATAATTACTTTAAATGAAAAAACCACTAGAAATTTTTATAAATATAACAAAATATCATTATCTATCACATCTATCAATGCCTATCACTGACACAAATAAATGTTTATCAGTAATGTCTATCATTGTCTATCACTGATAGATAGTGACATTTTGCTATATTTATAAATAATTTGTCTCACTTTTCTATATTTGAAAACAACTCTTATCCAAATGTGGAATCAGATAGTAAAAATAATTTAAAAAAAAAAAAAAAAAAAAAACCACCCTTATTCAATTTAAGAAATAATTTAGTGGCATTTAGTACCAAAATAAATTTGGAAGGAATAAATCCTTACAACTTAATGAATTTAGGAAGCTTCAATAACATATATTGGATAATTTGATTTCATATAAGATAAAATGAATATTAGTCCATTAATTTTATGGCAACGATTTGATTTGATTCAACTTTGACAAGTTTGCCGGTAAATTTTGTTGGATTAAAACCATGAAATAATATACATGATGAATTTAGTTGAAATGTAAAAACCCTACTTAGGGGGAAATCAAGAAATTTCCAAAATAAATAAATAAATTTTGCATATGGTGAAAAAAGAGCAAGTAAAAATCAATTTTTAGTCCTAGGTATCCCAATTCAAACTCTAAACTTTTGTATGAATGATTTTATTTGTTAATATCATAATTAAATATGGATATAAATTTCAAAGTAAGCTTGATAAAATTTTTTTTCTTTTTAATTAAATACAACAAATGGGACATGGAGATTTTAACCAGCACCCTAAAAAAAGTAGTACATGTAACTATGAGAAAATGTTATGTCTCATTTGATAACTATTTGATTTTTTGTTTTTAATTTTTGAAAATTAAATCTATAAACACTCATATCATCCTTAAATCAATATTTTAAAAAACTAAACCAAAATTTGAAAACTAAAAAAAAGTAGTTTCAAAAAAATTGTTTTTATTTTTAGAATTTGCTAACAATTCAATTATTATACTTAAGAAAGATGTAAATCCTTGTAAGAAATTGAGATCAAATAGATTTAATTTTTAAAAATCAAAAATAAAAAACGACATAGTTACCAAGGGACTTTAGTTTTATAAAGAACTTTATTGTAAATTAAGTTAGGTCCATGGTCATTATTATTTTCTAATATTTGATACCAAACATGAGACTCATACTTTTTGTAAGAGGTTAAAGGTAGAATTTAAGAAACTAATGATTTTGAAGGAAAAAAGTCCCAATTGATTGTCAAATATATTTTTGGTTAGTTTAGGAAAAAAGGGTGTCAAAATAAAACATCAACTAGAAAAATATGTATTTTATTTATTGCATCTCCTTAATTTGACAACATATAGAGTTCAAAAGTTAGAAGTTAGATCCATGAAACAAGGCTTAAATTTTGTAATAAATAACAAAAAGGTTAAATTATAAATTTAATTCCTCAATTTTTAAGTTTGTTTATTTGATTTTTAATTTTTTTTAAATGTCTAATAAATTCCAAAATTTTCAATGTTGAACTAAATAGTTTCTTGAACTTTCAACTTTCAATTTTGTATTCAATAAATATTTGATATATTAGAAATTAATTGATGTAATAGATAAAAAATTTAATTTTGTACAATTTAGTCCCTTAACTTTGAATATTTTGTCTATTTGGCCCTTAAATATCCAAAATTGTAAATTTAGTCATTGAACTTCTAATTTTTTTCAAAATTCTAAATTAACGTGTTCCATTAGATATAAAATCCGAATTTATATTTAATAGATCAAATAATTTCTAAAAATTTAAACACATAATTAAAAATTTAGAAATCTATTCGACAAAATATAGAATATTAAGGAATCTAACATACATTTTTTAACGTTCTTGAATTTATTGGACACAACGCTAAAAGTTCATGAACTTATTAGACACTTTTTAAAATTTATAGACCAAACAAACATAAAATTAAAAATTAAAAACTAAACTTGTAATCTAACCAAAATATTATCCTAAATGACTACCCATCATAATAAACAAAAGGTGAGAGAATTTGACAAAAGTCAATTTCAAGATATATAATGTCTATTTTAATAAGGTGTGGCCATAATCCTACTGAATTTAGAAATTTGACAACTATGTTTGATAGCTGAGTTTTTCTAAAAACATAGAAAACAAAACTATGTGTTTGGTAGATCCAATTTTATGAAAATGAAATATAGGAATATAAGAAGTTTTTTTTTTTTTTTTTTTTTTTTTTTTTTTTTTTTTCCTGTTATTATTAGAAATCAATAAATGAGAAAAAGAAAGAAGATTTTCTTAAAAATCCCATAAATTAAAAATCCTTACCAACCAAACAGTTGTGTATGTCTATTTAAGGATTATAATGACAATTGCCAATATGCCATTTGCCAAGTTGTTTTTTTATTTTATTTTTGCAAATATTCTTCCTCTTGTTGTTAGGCTGTCCTACTTTTGGTCTTATTGGACCATTACAATTCATTTCAATTTCTCTCTTTTTATTGAAATGATAAATTAACTTTTCACTTTTTAAGTGGTTTATTTTATTTTATTTATTTTTTAAAAAAAAAAACTCTAAAAATTATGCCAACACATTTGCTCCCATGTTTGTCCAATGGGAAGGTCTTTTGTTCACATGATGGAAGGTGCATGCAAAAAGGACATAACATGATTTGTCAACCAATGCATATGAGAAAAGTTGGTGGAGAGAGAGAGAGGCAAAATAAATTCAAGTTTTGTTTGTAGGGATCTTTGTTTAGCTCATCAATTAAGTTTATGGGTTCAAAAAAAACTGAATTTATATTTTGTATGTGAATTTGCTTAAATACTTATGTGCTACTTAGATTGGATTATCTTTGTGTAGTCCAAACAATTGTTCAATAAAATATTGTCTTTGGTAATTTTTTAATAAAAAATTTATTTTTTTGTGTATAAAGGAAAAAAGAGTGTGGATTAGGTGCAATCTAAGCTACATCTAATCATTGTTCTTAGTAGATTTAATAACCACATTGGTTGCATACTCATATTATATTTATAGACTCGAATCTACAAATTAATATGAGTATAGTTCAGTGGATAAGATATCAATTATCTTTTCAAAAGTTGATGATTCAATCTCTCACCTTTACAATTGTTGAACTATAAAACATTATTTCTTCGACCAAGAAGTCAACGGTTCAAACTTCCACTTAAAAGCAAAGACACTTATGTCTTTGCATAATTGAAACTTGACTTATACTAAATTTCCCAACCTCAAGTTTTCACAAACTCATGCCCGACTTAAACCATGAGCAGAACTCTTCTAATTAACTTCTCATACTATTATGTCTTAACAGATTAAGATATTAATGACGTTTTTTAGAGGTTGTAGGTTCGAGCGGAATATCTTTCTTTTAATTTGTTGAATTGTGAAGTAAAAACTTTGAGAGACGACTTAATATAGTTGGAGGGCCTTTCAACATGAGGATGGTCAAACAAAGGCAAAGAAGAGGGACCAAATTTATAGCTGTCCATCCCATCAGTGATTTATGTAAAGGGCAGAATCCTTAAGGAGCAATTGCTATCACAAACATTAAAACCCTAAACTTTTCCCTTTCAATCACAAGAAGCCTGCTGAGATCCTTCCCACGTGCAGTCTATTTTGTTCCTTTTCTTTTAACAGTGAAAGGAGTAATGAGAAATTCAAATTCTATATATATTATTAAATAGACTTTACTAAGTATGAAAGACTACTCAAATATTTATGACATTGATTTATGTAAAGGTTGGTAAACCCCTACTCAACTAAGAACACTATATTTATGGGTCAAACTTTTATATTAATTCTGAGTTTGATTCTTATCCCCGAATCAACTATTTTTCTCATATTAAACATGGAAGAAATATCCATTTGATTCCTAAATTTAATCCGGTTTTTATTTAGTCTCTAAATTCCAAACGTTACATTATTTCTATCTCTAAATTTTAAAATCAAAATATCACGCTTTTACTCTTGAGCCTTTAGTTTTCATTTGATTCTTAAATTTCAATAGTTTACACTTTCATCAATTTTTAATAATGCTCACTTTTTGTTAATTAATTAAATAATTACGATGCGAATTTTTTTAATTAATTTTAAATGCGACAAAAAAATAGTAAAATTAACACTAAATATAATTCAACTGGCGTGAACTCATACTATTAATGTCAAAGTCTGAGATTAATGAAAGAAAGAAATTAAAGTTAGTATTTAGTGAAAAACTAAATGTAAAAGTATAGTTCTTAAAACCTTTGGACAAAGCAAAAGCAAAAACAAAATCCAAAATTTAATGGTAAAAATAGAACATTTTGAGGCCCAATGACTAAACGAAAACACAACCCAAGTAAAAATATAACATTTTGAAACCTATGAATCAAATAAAAACTACAAAGACCAAAAAGAGGTATTTTTCCTATTAAAAAACTCCTAAAAAAATCAATATATCAATTCTTAGCCGTATAAATATGAACTACCATTATCAACAATCCTCAAGACTTTTTTTTATATCTACGAGGGTCTGAGCCAGCTTGCACGGTACCGGATATTAAACCCCTCAAGTCATTTTGACCAACGACACACTAAAGTTGAAACTCAATTCCTTAAATAAAGAATAAGTTGTACAAATACTGATTTCCATTTTCTAGTTCCTTTAGGACAAGAGAATGAGCAAAAGAAAATTATTTCCTCTCAAAATTATGCTAAATACGCACGACGGCAGCAGATTGGGTTTCATTTGTACACACAGTTTCTTCAAGTCTATGGTCAGCTACACTAATTCTAGTTCTACAAAATTCTTTACAACTCAATAGCAGATTCTTAAACACCGGATTTGGTAAGTCATTTCTAGTAAGAAGCATGCTAACCTTATTAATTAACTGAATAACAGTATCTTTAGGAAATCTTTTCTCTTTCAGCAAATTTAGCCAACCCGACTCAGAGAAATGATGTACATCGCTACTATCGTGATTGGAAATGCAAGAGAGAGCTTCAGAGTAGTCACCTCTAGCCAGCTTCATGCAAAACCTTTCTTTGAGGAGCGGCGGTGGCGGAGTCCGGTCAGCCTGAGCAAGGTGCTTCCATGTTGTTTCCAGTAGCTCATCCTGTTTAACAGAAGTCCGTGGTTAATTGAAAGCAAAACTGTAACAAGTTTAAGCAATTGACTTATATTGGTTTACTCCTTTGGTAGAGCAGAAATTGACACCAAATCAAATACAGAACATAAAGAAATCTAGTTTCAATTCTCAGTATAATTTCTGGGTAAACAAACAGAAGCAGAACTCGACTTCCAGGCATGAACGTGAACCCCATGATATACATATGTCTTCAGTAGAAGTGGCCAACATACCATTCAATCTTGAAATTCATGATAGATTACATTCAATACTTCAACAAATGATCAATGTTTGATATTCCTACGAAGTTAAATATCAGGGGAAAATGGTCGAATTCTGCTTCCAATTACTTTCATGATATTATCTCTTATTACCATTACATTCCGTTAACATATGCAGAATATTTAAGATTATCGTCAATTAGAAACAACTTTCCTAGGGCTACCTTAAATTATACACGCTGAGTAATGAACTGTCCAAATTTAAATGGGCTAGTGGTGGGATAAACTTCAAAAAAACCTATAAACGAGGGAGAAATAAGGAAAGCAGAAGAAGTTGAATTTAAAAGGTCCACCTTTCCAGCCCTAGCAGCCTCCAATATCATCCGCAGATGACGTTTCGGGTTGAAGTGATACCCATAAAGAAGCATCTGGTCATAGAAATAGCCAAAATCATCCCATCTTTTTTCTGCAAAAGATGCATCTAGCATGGTGTTGAACATATAGATATCTGGTAATACTCGATCCCTATAGTCAGATACAGTGCTGATGTTTCGTCCGTGCTCTGACAAATTTTGAAACAGCTCTCTAGCCTCTTCAAACATCCCATGTTCCAAGTAACCTTTCAACAACATATTATAAGTAACAAGATTGGGGGAGCAAAAGGTCTTCATGTGGTTGAATATATAGACTGCACTTCTTATGTCTTTTGAGTCCAAACAAGCTTGAATCAAACCGGTGTAAGTCACTACAAGAGGCTTAGTAGCAACTTTACATATCTTCTCCATCTGTAAACAATAACAAGGTCTAGTTACTAATTATCATTCTTGTAATCATACTGCAACCAGGAAGTGCAAACTCAGTTTGAATTATGAAGTAAAATTGACCTCCCAGAGGAGAGGCTAAGAATATTAAGGTGCCAGCACTTCACTCAGAAAGAGATGTCTAAGGCCAAAACATTACAATTGACAATAAAGATAATCACGAAATTGTAGGCAAGATTAAGGAAGGTTCAAAGGTTTCAAGAATTTTTAAGATATCGTGATTAGTTAACCTCAACTTCAATATTTCTTAAACAAAAAAGAGGGAGTAATAAACAGAAAAACCAAATCCTCATATCGTTTGACTTATCATTGAGTCAGGTTGACTAATTTCTTCTTCAATACTAAACCACTTCTCCTTCTCCCTTCTTAGGAGATAGACCTCAAAGTCGGGAGATAACATTTTGAACCAACTCGAAATAATCAATAATAATATATAAAATATCCACACAAGAAAAAACCAAAATAAACCTTTTCAAAATTTAAGGCTGAAAGAAACGACAAAAATTTACTATGAAATACCTGCATCAGGGCTTCTTTGCATCTACCAGCACTGCAAAGACAACGAGCAAAGTCGTAATAAAGAGCTGCAGACCCTACTATCCCTCGTCTTTCCATGTTCTCAATGGCCAGCACAGCCTCATCTGTTTTTCCTTCTTTCCAAAGTGTATTGACAAGAACTGGAAGTTTGACAAGCTAAAGCATTAAGCAAATATATAACTAGAAACAAATAAGCACACTGCGACTACCTTTATATGTCAAAGCATTAGGAATGGAAGATTTCTGCACTTTTCTGAAGAACTCATGAACCAAGTTGTACTTCCCACATTCAAGCATCACCTATCATTCAATGAAAAATGTTTCGTTCAGTAAATAAAATTGCACATGAAAATGGAAATTCAGCACAAACAAATAAACTAAGTTGAGCTTTACTAAAATGTGTTCAAGACACTACAAGAGAAAGAATATAGACCAAAGTGCCAAGCAAAATCACACCAGGAAACATATTAATAAAATATGACCAAGGAGATATCAATTTTCAACGTTAAAATTTTGGAAGTACACCACAAAATACACAAGCCATCAAAAACAAGTCACGAGATGCAAAAATCAGAAGCTAGTGGCCGAGTCTCATCAAATGCTTCCCAAATCCTTCACGTCATGGTAGAATGACTGTCAAATTTTAATAGTGGAGGTACAAACCGATTAAATTATTTGTCTTCACCTAAATTGAAAATGTGATAGGCCTCTAGGGATTAAAGTGTATATACGTAGGCATAAGAGAGGGGGAAATACATGAGGTAGTTAGTTTGGTTAGCAAGTGGGCCCGGGAATATCGTTTGTTATGGGTCCGGTTTCTGTTATAAATATAGAGCGAGTGTGTGAGGAGAGGTATCTTTTTGGCTTTATCATTCTGTAATTGTTTTCCATGGAAAACTTGGGAGAGATAGGGGAAGCTCTTGAATACTTCCCATGTTGTTGATAAATAAAATTGAGGCTAAAGCCTACCAGTTTTGGTATCGGAGCGGTTGTTTCTGGAATGGTGGAAAAATGGAAACAAGAGTAGTAGAGTTGGAAGAGAAGATGACCAGACTATATAATAAGGTAGGGGAATTGGAAGGGAAGTTTGAGTCTCGATTTGCAGAGGTCGAAGCGAATCGGGTAAAGGCAGAGCTAAGAATCGAGAACTTGGAGATAATTATGCAACGGATGGACACGTGGGCAGCGGATTGAAAGAAACAGCCTCAACGGAACGGACGATCACTACTAAAGGGAAAAACCAATGGAAGAAGATTCGGTGCAAGGGATGAAGAGTGATCAGAGCACTAACCTGGTGAATCACAATGGAATTAGTGCTCTGTGCGCTCCAAATAACCGTGAAGTTCCCCAGTTTGATATGCATCTACGCAAGCTAGAGGTCCCAATTTTTAAAGGTGAAGTAGGAGAAAACGTTGATGGTTGGCTTCATCAGGTCGAAAGATACTTCATTGTGAATCGTTTGACGGAGAAGGATAAACTCGACACTGTGGAGTTGTGTTTGGAAGGAGAAGCCTTCGACTGGTACCAATGGCAAGATGATGTTCGGATTCCTTCACCTGCACCAAAAGCCTAACGAAGTTCCCAAGAACAAAGCAATACTCTGGACAATTTTATTTATGAACCTCAAGGGAAATTACAGTCCGAAAAGAGAAGTACTCAATAAAGAAACAAGAAAAATATCCCTAAACTCCAGTACATTCAAGAGGGTTGGAATTCCTCTCCAACAAACTAAGCTTGTCCAATACTTCCCCCCGCCATTTATATGTATTCCTCAAGGTGAAATTGAGGATACTGCTGCTTCATTCCAATCATTCCTTCCCATGTAGCTTCACTTCCTGGTTAATGTCTTCATTTAACCGGCCATTCTTCCTAGAGTAAGGTAGTGTTCCAACAGACTCCCAAAATGGTTCCCGATGTCATTTGCAGTTTAAAATCATCGAACAAATCTGGAGGCCGATTCTGAATCTGGGCCGCCTTCCCCAAACATTTTTTTAGCTGAGAAACGTGAAAGACATCATGTATCCTCGCATCGTTGGGTAGCTCTAATTTATAGGCCACTGTTCCCACTCTGTCCACCACCTTATAAGGTCCATAAAAACATGAGGCTAACTTTTCACACCTCTGTTCGGCCAACGTGTGCTGTCTATACGGTCGTAGTTTAAGAAATACAAGGTTGCCAACCTCAAAATTGAATTTCCCTACGATGTTTTTCTGCATAATGTCTCATTCTTTCTTGAGCCAAGGCCAAATGTTCCTTGAGTGCCACCAACCCCCGGTCTCGTTCTAACAATTGTTGTTCTAACGTGTCGTTCATTGTCTTCCTATACTTGTAGGATATTAGGGGAGGAATGAGTCTCCCAAAAACCACTGTGTAAGGAGTGGTATTGATGGACGCGTGGAATGTCATGTTGTACCAATACTCGGCCCAAGGAATGGAGTTGTACCACTGTTTGGGTTGTTCGTTGCAAAAGCACCTGAGATATGTTTCCACACAATGGTTGACTCTCTCCATTTGACCATCCGTTTGGGGGTGAAAAGCCGTACTCCACTTGAGCGCCACTCCATGGGCTGCACACAACTCCATCCAAAAGCTGCTCACGAAGATTTTGTCACGATCTAATACAATGGAGCGAGGGAACCCGTGATGGCGTGCTACTTCCCAGATAAAAACGTCGGCTACCTTCTTTATCGTGAATGGATGGCTCAATGGGATGAAGTGGGCATATTTGCTCAATTGGTCCACTACTACCATCAAGGAGTCTTTCCCATGGGATTTGGGTAGCCCTTCCATGAAATCCATTGATATATCTTCCCATACACGATAAGGAATGGGTAATGGTTGCAACAACCCTACCGGAGCTAATAACTCATGCTTGTTCCGTTGGCATATCATACACTCGGCCACATGCTTCTTGACATCATTTTTCATGTCATGCCAGTAAAGCTCTTCTGCCGGTCTTTTATATGTGCGTAAATATCCGAAATGTCCCCCCAAAATGGAATCGTGGAAGGTCGTCAACAGGGTGGGGATGAATACGGAGTTCTTCGATATGACCAGTCTTCCCTTCTACAACAACACTCCTTGTTCAATGGTGAACTTGGCAACACTCATGGGGTCCTCCTTAATCTTCTTAATTATTTGTTGTAATTCCATGTATGCCTTTACTTCTTGTTGTATTATTTGGTAGCAAGGGGGCTACCAATGTCATCAGTTCTACTGTTTGTGGCCTTCGAGACAGAGTATTGGCAGCCTTCTTGTTGAGTCCTAATCGATAAAGAATCTCAAAATCATATTCGAGTAATTTGATCAGCCACCTCTGATTTGGACCTCCCTTTGTTCTAATAAGAATTTGAGGACTTTTTGGTCCAAGATGACTGTGAACTTGCGCCCCAATAAATATGGTCTCCACTTTTGTACGGATAAAACCACTGCCATTAGCTCCCTTTCGTAAATAGATTTCCCTTGGGCCCTTGCTCACAAACCTTAGCTGAAGTACGCAATTGGTTTGTGCTCCTGCATAAGGACAGCTCCCAATCCGGATCTGGATGCATCGATTTCTATAACAAACGGTAGTTCAAAGTTAGGGAGGGTTAGAAAAGGGAGGGTGACCATGGCTTGCTTAAGAGTGTTGAAGGTTGTTGTAGCTCCCTTTGGTATGGTTGTCAATCTTCTCCTCCATCACTCATTTCTTCTTTGCCCTCATTTTTCCCAAGTTTGAAGTTTGTTGGCTCTGATACCAATGCGTTAGGATTCCTTCGCCTGCACCAAAAGCATAACAAAGTTCCCAAGAACAGAGCAATGCTCTGGACAATTTTATTTATAAACTTCAAGGGAAATTACAGTCCAAAAAGGAAAGTACTTAATAAAGAAACAAGAAAAAGATCCTTAAACTCTAGCACATTCAAGAGGGTTGGAATTTATCTCCTACAAGCTAAGCTTGCCCAGTTCTTACCAAAACTTTTTTCCCCTCTCCTACTTTCTTACCCCTACGTTTATATGTATTTATAATTGGGGCCTCATAAATGATCAAGTCAAAATAGGTAGCCGGACGGAATTTCGACAATTGTTATGGAGGCGATTCAAACCAACCGATCAGGGAGATAAACACGAGAGGTTGATGAAACTGCAGCAAGAAACCACCGTCCAAGAATATCGTCGGCGATTCAAACAATTTTCGGCTGGCCTGAAGGACATGAGTGATGCAGCCCTAGAAAGTAAAATTGTGTGTGGGCTTAAGGAGGATATACAAAGTGAAATGAGAAAGTTGGATCCAATGGGCCTTACGACCAAAATGGAAATGGCCCAAGTAATATAAGACGATTTGGCGATTGAACTTAAGCAGATCCAAGGAGTGTTGGGTAGCCCAAATGCTTCAACAAAAAATGGGCCAACTGGGTCAACCACATTTAGCTCGTCAAGTTCAAATGGGCCCAATACGAGCGCTAACATGAATGCAAATATGGGTAATTTGGCTCGCACAATTACCATCAGTCCTCATCGAAGCTCAACAACGTCTTCGACTTCGATAACACCAACGTGGTCGTCTGGAGGTAAGCCCATGCCACCGATAGATCCTTAACACCGATTGACTAATATCGAGATGCAAATTAAGAAGGATAAGGGGCTATGCTTTAAGTGCAATGGAAAATTTAGTACTGGACATCAATGCCCTAAAGAGGAATTGAACGTGTTTGTCATACAAAAGGTGAAGATTTGACTGATTACCTAGAGGAATCAGAAGGGACAATGTATGAGGGGAAGGTTGCAAACTCTCCAGAAGCGGAAATAGCAACATCATCATTGAATTCGTTGGCTGGTTTTGATTCTTCGAAAACTGTGAAGATAAAAGGGAAAAAATTCATGGAAGGGAAGTGGTCATATTAATCAACGGCGGTGTGACGCATAGTTTTACATCGAAAGAAGTAGTGGCTGAGTTGAAGTTGTTGGTGTCACCTTCCGAAGGGTATGGCGAGGTGCTTGGAACAGGGGGACCGTCCGAACCGCAGAATTTGTAGAGGTGTGCTCTTAACTATTTCTAAATTATCAATTATACATGATTTTCTACCCTTACCTCTTAGCAGTGATGACGAACAATATTGGGAGTTACTTGGTTGGAAACTTTAGGGAAGATCCAATTTGATTACCACTTGTCAGAGATGGATTTCTGGATTGGGGAATGGCAAGTGCATTTGTACAACGATTGGAGTTTGGTTAAATCACAGATTTCCCTCAAATCGATGATGAAGTCTTTAGCAAAGGAAGATTAGGGGATGCTGATTGAGCTTAGTGTCTTGGAATAGACGGCCAACACTGATAGAGAAGAGAACGGACCTAGAGAATTGAATACATTCCCAAGTGCAATTCAAGAGTTAGTGCAGAAGTTTTCGGTAGTGTTTGAGCCATTAGGTGCATTGTCTCCAGCACATCAATACGACCACACCATCGAACTTCAACCAAGGATTGGGCCCGTCAATGTAAAGTCGTAGGTACCCATAATTCCAAAAGGATAAAATCGAAAGATTGGTTCAGGACATGCTGTTGGCAAGACTAATTCAACCTAGCCGGAGTCCATTTTCAAGCCCTATACTGCTGGTCAGAAAGAAAGACCGCAGTTGGCGCTTCTGTGTGGATTACCGTGCATTGAATGACGTTACTATTCCAGAGAAGTACCCAATTCCTATTGTTGATGAGTTACTTGATGAATTATTTGGGGTTGTGATTTTTTCTAAGATTGATCTAAAGGCAGGATATCATCAAATTAGGGTGAGACCATCCGATGTGCACAAAACAGCCTTTCGAACACATGAAGACCATTACGAATACTTGGTCATGCCATTCGGATTAAAAAATTCCCCCACATTCCAATCAATTATGAATGATATTCTCCAACCATATTTGAGGAAATTTGTGTTGGTTTTCTTTGATGACACTCTGGTTTATAGCTCTTCCATGGAGGATCATCTCGCACATTTGGAAATAGTGTAGGGCTTGCTATGGGAGAATCAATTGGTGGCAAATTTCAAAAAACGTCAGTTTGCAGTCGCAAGCATTGAGTACTTGGGTCATATTATTTTAGTTGGCCAGCCTTAAAGAATGTCAAGGAGTTATGAGGGTTTTTGGGCCTTACCGGATATTATCGTAAGTTTGTTGCTAATTATGGGTTCATTGCCTTACCATTTTTTTTAATAAGAATTTCCTTACCATTTTTTTTATTTATAAGAATTGCCTTACCATTGACTCAATTGTTGAAGAAAGGTGGCTTCACATGGGGCCCCGAGGCCAAGGAGGCATTTCAACGCCTAAAATCAGCAATGATGTCGGTTCCGGTGTTGGGTATACCTGATTTTTCTCAATCATTTGTAGTTGAAATGGATGCATTTGGAGTAGGTGTGGGTGCTGTGTTGATGCAAAACCAACGACCGCTCGCATATTTTAGCCAACCACTACCTCCAGCTCATTGTTATAAGGTAGTGTATGAACGGGAATTGATGGCAATTGTATTTGCTATTTAGAAATGGCGGGCATATCTTTTGGGACAATGATTTGTGGTGCGAACTGATCAGTGCAGCCTTAAGTTTTTACTTGAACAAAGAGTAATTGCTGGGGAATATCAACAGTGGATAGCCAAGTTGATGGGATATGATTTCACTGTTGAATACAAGAAAGGGAAGGAAAATTCAGCAGCAGATGCTCTATCCAGATTACCACCAGCCATGGTATTTGAATTTTTTAGTGTGGTTGATGGAATTAATACATCAGTGTTTGTTAGTTAGATCCAAGAAGACGACACTCTTAATGGAATTTTGCAGGCTTTGCTTCATAATCATCCAACTCCCGCGGGTTATGCTCTCAATGGGAAGTTATTAACATATCGTGGCCTATTGGTTCTCCCTGCCAATTCACCAACGATTCCATTACTGTTAGCTGAATTTCATAATAGCCCAGTAGGAGGGCATCAAGGAGCATTGAAGACTAATCAACGTCCATCCCATGAGGTGTATTAGGCAGGAATGAAAGCTCAAGTCCGTGCATTCACGGCGGAATGTGTTGTATGTCAGCAAGCAAAGTATTTAACTTTATTCCCAGTCGGTCTTCTTCAAGTTCTTACCATTCCCGAGCAAATCTGGGACGATATAAGCATGGATTTCATTGAAGGGTTGTCCAAATCGAAAGGTTTTGACACAATTTTACTAGTCGTTGATTGGCTTTCCAAGTATGCTCACTTTGTTGCCCTCAAACACCCTTTTACTGCCATTTTTGTTGCTGCTGTATTTGTGCGAGAAATTGTGTTTACATGGTTGTCCTCGAAGCATTATTTCTGATCGCGATAAGATATTCACAAGTTTGTTTTGGGAAGAACTTATGCGTTTATTAGGAACACAATTACAAAGGAGTACCGCATACCATCCACAGACCGACGGTCAAACAGAGGTGGTCAATCATGGTGCGGAGACATACTTGCATTGTTTCACCATGGGCCCAAACAGTGGTCTAAATAGTTGTGGTGGGCTGAATTTAGTTACAATGTGACTACCCACACATCTACACGGGTTACACCCTTTGAGGTGGTTTATGAATGCCCTTCACCCCCTTTGCCGCCATATGCTAAGGGGTCTAGCATGGTACACGAAATCGATCTTTTGTTACAGGACCAGGATGTTATGTGAAAGAACTTGAAGGCATCACTTTTGAAAGCACAGCAACAGATGACCAAATCAGCCAATGATAAACGAAGGGACGTGCAATATGATGTCAATGATGGGGCTTATCTCAAGCTTCGACCGTATCGTTAATCGTCCATTAGTAAACATACTCATCCAAAGCTTGCTCCGCGTTTTGTTGGCCCTTTTCAGATCATCGCTCGTGTAGGACCTATGGCCTATTGCCTTGCTTTGCCTCCAAACTCTGGCATCCATCCCATTTTCCATGTGTCAGTATTCAGGAAAGTAGTGGGCACCAATTTACCAATTTTCCCTATACCATCATTAGCACCTGACTTATCAAAGGCTATTACACCTGAACCAGTTCTCGGCTTAAGGCAGTCTCCCACGAAGGAGGGTGTGCTGGAAATGTTGATTCAATGGGCAGAAAGCACGAAACGGTCTTCTCTTTATATCTCTCCCTGTAAGGAAGGCTGTATGTCCCAGTGTTCTCCCTACGCAGGTAACACCCTACTCGTATTACCATGGTCTTCCGAGTAGGATATGTAATACGTCCGACGTCACACCAGACGTCCGACTTGAACTTGCCCAGCTCCAGGGGCACCTTACTTCTAGTTCTTTTCCAGACTACCTCCTTGACATATAGTTTTCTTTTCTTGGGTCACTTGTTGTTAAGCTAGCAACAGCTATTGAGTTGCAATTCAAACAGCTTACCTGAAGATGCTACGTGAGAACAAGCTGACTTGATCACATCTCTGTTTCCGAATTTCCACCTTGAGGACAAGGTGGCTCTTTGGCGGTAGAATAATGATAGGCCTCCCGGGATTAAAGTGTATAGCATAAGAGAGGAGGGAAATACATGAGGTAGTTAGTTTAGGTTGATTCAATGGGCAAACAGCTTACCTGAAGATGCTACGTGGGAACAAGCCGACTTGATCACATCTCAGTTTCCAAATTTCCACTTGAGGACAAGTTGGCTCTTTGGCGGGTGAATAATGATAGGCCTCCAGGGATTAAAGTGTATATACATAAGCATAAGAGAGGAAGGAAATACATGAGGTAGTTAGTTCAGGTAGCAAGTGGGCCCGGCAATATTGTTTATTATGGGTGAGGTTTCTGTTATAAATATAGAGTGAGTGTATGTGGAGAGGTATCTTTTTGGCTTATCATTCTGTAATTGTTTTCTGTGGAAAATTTGGGAGAGATAGGGAAGCTCTTGAATACTTCCCCCGTTGTTGATAAATAAAATTGAGGCTAAGGCCTACCAAAATCTATAAGAGTTGACTTAAAGAACTGACTTTTTGTTTTATAAGGAAAAAAGAAACTTGTGAAATAATTAGGTAACTGGTTTTGGAAATTGGGTTACCTTAATTCATTCTCAACAGTGCATGAACTAAAATTTTCATTTAAACAATCATGAACCTGTGAACAATAATTTTAAGTACACATGAACTCAACCTTCAACAAATAGCTTATTAATACCCTTGTGAAGGATAGACGAAAGTAATCCTTCAAATGCTGCTTCTGATAAGTGAAGGCATCATCTAACCAGAAAATGCATCCTTGACCAAGTCCAAGCGTGCACTTACTCATATGAGACTGAGTGAGAAAGGCTAAGCCGAACTGCACGAAATATTGGCATCCTTTATTTCTATTCGTCTCAAAAAGAATAGTCTCAGTCTTCTTTCTTTCTAAGCTTACCATTCAGTGCCTTAATTCACAGTAACCTTTTACAAGTAGGACTAACCCTCTTCCAAGACTCAGAACCCAATATATCCATCCATGTCCATGCAATACCCAAAACCATTTACTTTCTCTAATCAAAAAGTAAGAATAATATTTAACACTAACATCTGAATGGATCCAACGCAACTTAATGAGTGAACATCCCTTCTTGGGTGCACAAAATCAAGCATTTTTCATTCACAGCATCTCAAAGCATTAGAAAAATCATTCTGAATTTCAAAATAGACTTGCAAACCACATGAACAATAGAAAGAAATCAAAGGACCAACTACCTCCATGACCAATCCATATGTTGAGGTGGAAGGCTGTAGACCTTGTTTCTTCAATTCCTGCAAGACCCAGAATGCTCCTTCCAAGTTTTTTCGTTTAACACAAGCATTTAAAACCTGAAAGAAAGAAATAAAAAGGCTACTACAAATGAACAACTCGTAAGAAACCCCATGCAAGATATATTTAAATAAAGAATTCAGAAATCCTTTTGTTTCTATTAGCATTTCATAACAATAATAATGAACAAATATAACAATGAGTTAAGTTATAAATTTGAAGAGAGATTGAAAAAATATTACTTTTGAAAAAAACATGTACTTGCACCAAATGAAGGAAGCATGATGGAGCCTTACCTTAATGACTGAGTAATTTAAAATTACGAAAAAAATAGAAAGGGAAATAGCAAGAGTATGTAGGATGGAAAATGAAAACATGAAGAAAATCAACAATGCTTCGAAGACTCAACTATGTCATTTCATACCATCTAAATAAAATGTTAACTTTTCCTATCAAAAAAAAAAATATATATTAACAAAATGATAGTAATAATAATAAAAACCTCTGGAACCCAAATTTTAGATGGCCGCTAACTCTCACCTTCACTAGACCCTTTTAGGTTTTTGCAACTTGTTTTGGGATTTTTCTCCCTTTTTTGATGAATTAGTGTTTTCGTGTATATTTCTCTCGTTTTTGGTTGCCCACTTTTGTTGTAGAGCCTATTTTTTCCTATGGCCTCTTCTTATATTTCTTTCATTTGTCATGATAAAAGTGGTGCTTTTATCCAAAAGGAGGGGAAAAAAGAAAGATGTGTAAATACAAACCCAACCATGTATACAAAATCTAAATCTTTACTCAATCATGGAACCATCACAATAAAATATTCACTACAATCTAGATTATTATCATAATTAAATTTCCCGATCTAAAAATAAATATGTTATGAGCAAAACAGCAAAACTATTCATAACAAGATTATATTGCTCTTTAACATTCTTTCCACAAAATTGCCTGTAAGATATAAAATAATCTATTGATTATGGCTCACCGCATTATAGATAACTATATCAGGTTCCAACCGTGGGTCCCACTTCTCAAGTACCCCTGTTTTAAACTTCTTCTTTGGAGGAGACCGCATGCTATCAATCACATCAAAGAGTTCCTTCATATATCCTGCTTGTCCAAGAGTGACAGCAATACTATGATATGCTACTAAGTCAGGATATGAGGTAAAGTGTTGCTGAAGGGAAACAGAGATGATACAACCAGGGTTAGTATAATTCTATCAATTTCAGCATCTATTTACGTAAACATGCACAAACCAAGACTGCAAATCCTAATGAAGGTAGGTAGTTATCTGCCTACCTGCATTGCATGGAATAAATTGAGTGCCTCCACAGGTCTCCTCGCTTTTCCAAGTACATCAAGGGCAGTGGTGTATATAAATCTGGTTAGTCAGAGAACATTCTTGGTGACAGGGCAATGCAAGAAAGTAAATATCTTTTCCATTTTAAAATTTTTATGTTTTCTATTATATTTGAGTTATTTTTCAGCGTATTGTCACTTTCCAATTCAATTGATTAATGATTACCATATAAATTATTAGACTAAGATTCGAATTCTCTCTAAGTAAATCTTTTAGTGGGTGCAAGATTCTTTAAGAAATGTTAGGACCAAAGACTTTTTATTAAATCACCAACCACTCAAAAAGCATAAGTTCATGGGTTATGGTAAATTTAATTATATTAATACTTCAACACTCCCCTTCATTTGTGGACTTGAAAATTTGGAAAGGCCCATCAAGCAGAAATCAATATGAATTGAAGAGGAAATTATATTTTAGGAGTTTTAATGGGGGAATTTCCTACTTTAATACCACGTTAAATCACAAATATATCTAATTCTACTCTAATAGAGTGATTAGAGGGTTGAAAAAGGAGCTTAACAATACTTGTGCCCTTAATATGTTTCATGTTTCATGTTGGGTTTCGAATTTGTAGTTTTTTTTTTTTGGGTAAATATTCTATAGGCACTATTTTGCTTGATTGGATCCATTTTCTTTAGTGGGTTCCCTTTTTGGGGACTCCGTTTTTTTGTATGTCCTTGTATTGTTTTCTTGTTTTTTCCCCTCAATGAAGGTAGTTACTTTATGAGGAAAAAAATCAAATCTATCTAAAAATGTAAGTTGATGGGTTATACTTAAAAGCTTAGAGCGCGTTGAGAGGGAGTAAAATGGTGCTTTGTTAAAAACTCATCGTTTTTGTTTTATCAGTGGGCCAAACACTGGCTGGGGTTTTTTTGCCCACCTAAACCAACTCTCCCAAAGTTACCAAACAGCCCCATACTTCATATTTCTAAGAGTGAATTAAATATAAAATCCGATGAGCATATTCCCCCCTCACGCCTCTTCATATTTCCTTTTTATCCTTTCTTGACCTATTAAACTTCCTTCGGGTGTTTTACATCTAAATGAAATTAGAACAAGTTTTGTTTTCCCTCACACTATCGTTCACATTTTAACTCCTGGATGCGGCTGATAGAACCCGGATATATTGAAAGATAAACGATAACCGAAATACAAAATAAACCAAGTGTTCGAGATATTTGGATCCTCCCAATCTTGAGATAACTCTCGAGCCCTAATTCATATACCAAATATTGCTTATGTTCTCAATTCCCCTCTCCCTCTATTTATAACTGTTAAATATGGAAAGTCTTCTTCTTCCCCTTACCCATTTGGAATGTTATTTCTTGCAATTAGTATTCATTCGTTTTCTGTATTATTCTTTCCTTATTTCCATTCTTTTTACCGTTAAGTGTCTTCATATTTGGCAATTATTATTGTATATATGAGGGATACACCCCCTTGTAAAGAATGAGAAAGTAAATTGAGAAAATTCAAAAATTCAACATGGTATCAGAGTTGTCTCTCTGAATCATCTTCATAGGTTTCACGTCTGAAACCCTAGCAAAGCAAAACAAAGCATTGAAATTTCAAACAACATACCAATTTGTTTGAAGTTGTGCATCAAAAAACCACCATCCATAACTTGGAGCTTCACGTCCGAAGCAAAGTCGTGCTTCATAGTTGTGCTCACACCAGTCTTTTCGTGTTCTTCGAGTACATACAAATCTATACTCAAATTCGTGCTCGAAGCACATCAGTCAAGTTCGTGGGTTGATATCAGTCAAGGTCGAGGTTGTGCTCTCTTGCCGATTATCATTTTCCATATCAGTCGAGGTCAAAGCCGTCGGTTGAAATCAGTTGAGGTCGTTCGATTATGAGACGTACCAATATCAGTCTCGAGGTTGTTCGATTTTTTCAATCATGGTATCAGTCGAGCAGTTTCAATCGAGTATCGAAGTCATGCCTTCTTTCATTAAGTCGTGTTCGATTATCATTTTTTTTTTTTTTTTTGGGGGGGGGGTTCAATCAGGTCAGAATATTAACCGAGTCTAGGAGGATTATCAACCGGATCTAGGAGGACAGCTTGCTTCTATTCGAGTCTGGGAGGTTCTGTCTTTTCCTTTTCCCTTTCTTTTTGTCTTGCCAATTATCAATTATCCGACTACTTTTTTTTCTTTATTCTTCCTTGATTCTTTATGGCATCCATAAATTCTAAAAATACAAAAGGGACCATACTTCTAATTACTAATCACAAATTAAATGGAATGAATTATCTCTATTGGTCACAATCTGTTATGATGTTTATATGTGGAAAAGAAAAAGGAAGATTATCTGTCAAGCAAAAATCCTATCCCAAACCAAGCTGATCAAAAATACAAGACATGGAAAGTGAAAAATAATATGGTTGTGTCATGGCTCAACTCCATGACGACATAGATTGGTGAAGGATTTCTGCTCTTTTCAACTGCAAGCAAAATCTGAAAAGTAGCTCCTGAAACATATTCTGACCAAGAAAATACAGCGAAATCATTTGAAATTGAAGGTAAAATTCACGAGCTACGACAAGGGGATATGCAAGTTACTCATTATTTCACTCAATTGTCTCATCTTTGGCAACAACTTGATGTATTTAAAAGTCACAAGTGGGAATGCACTGCAGATGGAGCCACATACAGAAAGATAGTTGAGAAGAAACGAGTGTTCAAATTTCTTATTGGCCTTAATAAAGAACTAGATGAGGTACGTGGTAGAATCTTAGCTATTAAACCCTTACCTAACATTAGAGAAGTTTTTGCAGAAGTAAGAAGAGAAGAAAGTAGGAAGAAATTAGTGTTAGGAGTGACTGCAAGCTCTGCATCTGAAGGATCGTCTTTAATTGCTCGAAACCTTGGTAATGAGGTACGTATAAATACTCATGATAACCATTACAATCGAAATCAGAACTACACAGGAACTGATAATCGACAACGAAAACCAAGACCATGCTGTGAACACCGTAGAAAACCAAGGCACACTAAAGAAGTGTGTTGGGATATTCATGGTAAACCTCCAGATTGGAAGCCAAACAAAGGTACAAGAGATAGACGTGGAAAGGCCTACCAAGCAAGTACAACAACTGAAGGTAACTTCAATCCTGAACATAATGTGTTTACTAAAGAGTAGTTGGTCCTTCTCAAAAACTCTTTGGTCAACCCAAATCTGCTCAAAAAACATCAGAAACCAGTGTAGCAACAGTTGCACAATTAGGTAACTTCCTTTGTGCTCTTAATGCAACCAAAGAAAATTGCAATACTTCGATTATTGATTCCGGAGCATCATATCACATGACAGGTGATATCTCACTTGTAACTAATTACACACACTGTAGCAGACGCAGTCAAACTACTGTAAAAATTGTTGATGGTACTTATTCTAAAGTAATGGGGGAACTCGCAATGTTTTTATATCTAAAGATCTTGTTTTAGAAAATATGTTGCATGTCCCAAACCTTAGATGCAATCTCCTTTCCATAAGCAAATTAACTCTTATGAAAAAGTGCAGTGCAACTTTCTACTCACATAATTTCATATTTCAAGATTTGAATTCGGGGAGGATGATTGGCAACGCTAAGGAATCCTCGAGTCTCTACATACTGAATGCTCTTAAGTCTCAAGTCAAGGAGTTAGGTCTTAGCAAATCTACTTTTGTTATTTCTAAAGACAATTACGATAGTAAATCTACTTTTGTTGTTTCTAAAGACAATTATGATAGTACAAATAATGTTATGGCATAATCGTTTAGGACATCCCAATTTTTTATTTTTGAAACAAATTTTTCTAGATATTTTTAATAAAGGTTCTTAGGGTTTTCAATGCGAATCTTCAAGTCCGGTAAGTACTTGTAAACCCTCTTATCCTTTTTCTGTGATGCATAGTGATGTTTGGGAGCCTAGTAGAGTTCAGAATGTAACAGGAGCTAAATAGTTTGTTTCCTTTATTAATGATCACACTAGACTTACTTGGGTATTTTTAATGAAAGAAAAATTTAAGGTCACTACCATATTTCAAAACACGTATGTCATGATTCTCAATCTCTTTAACACTAAAATCCATATATTTCACATTGATTAATGCTAAGGATTATTTTAACACTTCCTTAAGAAACTTTCTGAAAGACAAAGGTATTGCCCACTTAAGTACATGTCCTAACACTCCCCAGCCAAATGGAATTGCGGAGAGAAAGAACAGACATCTCTTAGAAGTTTCTAGAGTTTTGATGCTTTTCGCTAACACCCCCATCAATTTTGGGGAGAAGCTGGTCTGACAGCCACATACCTTATTAATAGAATGCCCTATCGGACATTAGGCTTCAAAACTCCCTTACAAAAACTTAAGGAAGTATTTCCACATAATAGATTATTTTCTCAAGTTCCCTTAAAAATATTTGGTTGTACAGTCTTCGTTCAAGAGAATCGACCTAATATGAGTAAATTAGATCCTAAGGCAATCAAATGCATCTTTCTCGGTTATGCTCCAAGCCAAAAAAGATACAAATGCTATTCACCAACCATTAAAAAGTTCTATACCACCATGGATGTAACTTTCTTTGAAACTCAACTTTATTTTCAAAAGCAAGGTACCATTGAACCTTCCACTCTCCTTGAAAATGAAGGAACCCCAGAAACAGATTTCATTGAAAAGAGTGCTCCATTTCTACATGAAACTGATGTTTCCAATCAAAACACACTTGAATGCAGGAAAGATCCTAGTCTATACTCGAAGAAAAAAAACCATTGGACATGAACCAGTACTCAGTCAAAACCCAACCGAAAAACAGGAAAACCATGTCTCCAACTCCACAACGGAAACACTCACCGAAGACATTGATCTTCCCATTGCAAAATAGAAAGGGGTAAGAACTTGTACGATGCATCCATTCAAAACTACCTGTCCTACAAACATCTCTCTCCCAAGTTCAAAGCACTCACAACTACACTATACAAAATACACATTCCGAACAATGTCCAGGAAGCCCTCAAAGACATCAATTGGAAGCAAGCTATATTAGACGAAATAAAGGCCTTGGAAAAGAACAACACATGGGAAATAACAGACCTACCTCTAGGGAAGAAAACAGTAGGATGCAAATGGATGTTCACCATCAAATACAAAGCTAATGGAGAAATAGATAGGCTCAAAGCTAGACTCGTTGACAAAGGATTCATCCAGTCTTACGGCATTGACTACCAAGAAATATTTGCCCTGGTAGCAAAATTAAATACTATCCGTGTCCTTTTTTCCTTAACAATGAATAATGATTGGATACTTCACTAATTAGATATAAAAAAATACCTTCCTTAATGGAAACTTAGAAGAAGAAGTGTATATAGATATACCTACCGATATAGAATCAACTAAAACCATGAATAAGGTATGCAAACTCAAGAAATCCCTTTATGGCCTAAAACAATCCTATAGGGCTTGATTTGACAAATTTTCAAAAGTGGTAAAGAAAAACGGGTACTTGCAATGTCAATCTGACCATACCCTTTTTGTCAAACATCTTTACAAGGGTAAAATAGCAATTATCATTGTCTATGTAGATGACATTATCCTTACAAGAGATCATGAAGAAGAAATAAGAAATCTTAAGCTACTCTTAGCCAAAGAATTTGAAGTAAAAGACTTAGGCAACCTTAAATACTTCCTAGGGATGTAAGTGGCCCGCTCCAAAACAGGTTTGAGCATTTCTCAAAGAAAATATGTCCTTGATATTTTAAAAGAAACAGATATGCTTGGATATAAGCCTGCTAATATCCCATTGACACAAATCATCACATAATCAAAGAAAACACAGTGATTAACAAAGATCGGTATCAAAGGCTAGTTGGAAAATTGATTTTCCTAACTCACACTAGACCTAATATCTGTTTTGCAGTTAGCTTTGTAAGTCAGTTTATGAATAGTCCAACAAAAGACAATATGCAAGCTGTACAGAATACTAAGGTACTTGAAAGGAACTCCAGGAGAAGGATTGTACTTCAAGAAATCTAAGAAAAGAAACATTGAAATCTTCACAGATGCCAATTGGGCAAGCTCAAAAATAGACAGAAGATCAACTACTAGATATTGTACCTTTGTTTGGGGAAACTTAGTCACTTGGCGAAGCAAGAAACAATCAGTAATATCCAGGAATAGTGTCAAAGCTGAACTAAGAGTGCTAGCTCAAGGAATATGTGAAGGAATGTGGCTCAAAAGCATCCTATCTGAATTTAAAATCAAATCAGAAGAAACGATGGAGGTACGCTATGATAATCAAGCTACTATAAGCATCGCCAAAGACCCGGTCCATCACAATCGCATAAAACATGTGGATATTGATCGACACTTTATTAAGGAGAAAATTGAAAACAAAAGTATCTCACTCAATTACATGTCTACCAAGAGGCAGATTGCTAACATTCTTACAAAACCCTATTCAAGAACGTGTTTGAAGTCTTAAAAGGCAAGCTGGACTCGATCAACATTGGAAAATCTTCTCCTTCCCCTTAACCATTTGGAATGTTATTTCTTGCAATTAGTATTCATTCTTTTTTTTATTATTCTTTCCTTATTTCCATTCTTTTTACCGTTAAGTGTCTTTGCCATATTTGGCAATTATTATTGTATATATGAGGGATACACCCTCTTGTAAAGAATGAGAAAGTAAATTGAGAAAATTCAGAAATTCAACAATAACCAACAAATATAACTAATTCCTTATCTAATTACATTTTTTTGTTGTTTACCCACACCTTGAGGACAAGGTGTGTTTTAGGAGCCAGTAATGATAGGATCGGTATTAGGGGGTTATTAGGGTATTAAGGGCACAATAGTAATTAGATAGGGAGTTAGTTATATTTGTTGGTTATAAATAGAGGGAGAGGGGAATGGAGAACATAAGCAATATTTGGTATATAAATTAGGGCTTGAGAATTATCTTAAGAGTGGGAGGGTCCAAGTACCTCGACCACTTGGTTTATTTTGTATTTCGGTTGTCGTTTATATGACAACCAAAGAGCACACTTATGGTTGTTACATGAAACATAATTTTCTTTTTGAACAAGGTACGCAACTTTTCTACCAAGGAAATGAAAATGGAATTTCCAATGTGCATTTATGGTAACAATTTAACCCAAGGGGATTATTAAAAAGATAAGTGAGTGCTAACTTGGCCCTTCACCACTTGACCACTAAGGATTAAGAAATACCACAAGCAAAAATTGAAAGTAGTTGATCCTATTATAGATAACAACTATGATGTTAAGAATGATATTATAAATTATTTAAGAAAGTAATTAATTTATCTGTTTTCCATTTTATTGTTTTTATTTTTTATTTTGAAATGTTTTGCACAGCTATAAAATCATGATTTTAGTAATGCATTGTTAACGATTTTTTTAAAATCAAAATTGCACTTCTAGACAGCGGAAAGGCATCATAGGCCACTCATAGTCTTTTAAAACATCATGGCCAAGAACTTTTCTATAACTTTCACTACATTAATCAAGTAGTAAAGGTGAGAAATAGGGAAAAACCTCAGCTTATGTGACTTAAACCGTTCACGCATTTGAAGCCATTCGATGACTTGTAGCACTCGCCTCCAATTTCCTAGCTTACCCAACACTTGAATAACCCTTAATATTGAGTGATCTGAATATCTAATCTTTGCACTCCTCATCATTTGAGAGAACATCCACTCAGGCATATCAATGTCTGCACCATTCAATCTGTTAACAAGGAAGACCTTCAATGGAATCAATATGGAGAGACTAATTGATAATCCTCAAAGTTCAAATAATCAATAATTGATTAGTATTCTCGGGATCCCCTCATAGTACAGTTGAGTGCAGATTAGTAATTAAATTTCAAATCATAAAAAAGATATTGGAGATGATTATGAAAGTCTCCATACAATGAATAACCCGCAATATGTGTGTGAGCGATAAAAATAAAATATAAAACAATAGGCTAGTAACAGTTCATAGCCATCATTTGAACGCATTAACATATACTATCTCAATCCAAGTAGACTTCTAAATTTCATATTTACCCCTCAAATATTTAGCTTAGTGAACTTCTAAGTTCTTAGATTGAACTCTAAAATCTAAAATTGAATAAGTGTTGCAGCTGACGTTAGAACTCCTCAAACTAAATTAAAAATATAAATTACTTGAAGACTTGAAGATCAATCAACGTAACACTAAAAATCAAGCCACAGAAATACTTAAACTCAACCCTGAAGAAAAGCATCAAGACTTCCTGACCAGACTAGGCAAATATTTAACACAACCAGAGAAACTAGTACCCAACCTCGTCCACCCATAATAATGCTAGTAAAAATGTTTATAAAAATTCGAAATTTAACTACTTAAGATTATTAGTTTCACAAGCCCCCGCCCAAACAAAGAAGACATATCGAATAAGGAGTTAGTTCTCATCTCAAACTTGTACCAAGTCAAATTTAAACTTTCAGCAAGACAGAGAAGTGAGCAAGGAACAGCAAACCTCTTACAAAGCATCTGGATTCTCTCTTCCATTTCCATCTTTGAAACTCTTGGTTTATCCATTATGTCTAATGCATCAAAATTGTTGAAGGCTGCATGCTCTACCTCCAAGCTACTATCTTCAGTAAATTCAAGAAACCGCTTACCACTTTTGGATGACTCTCTGTAGGATTGCTCAGTTTTTTTTCTACCAACCTTGTCGCCTGAAATATAGTTTCTTTCAAGCTGAACACTATATTTCACAGCATTAAGAATATCCTTAGCTGGTTTAGTGTCATCATTGGCCCAAATCTTTCCCGATATTCTCATGGAACTTCCATTAGATGCACGGTGGCTTTCTCTTTTGATATCCAATGTATTAGCCTTAAAATTAATTCGTTTCTCATTGTACAACCTTGGTACTTTTGGCTCAGTGTAATTCGACCTGTTTATGTTCCTTTTCTCTTCATGTTGTTTATCATTAACCTGTGAGTCAAAAGGGGTCACCTTGCCCTTAACCTCATCATTTGATCTTGAAATTCCTTTCCTTTTGCTATCAAATTTATTTCCTAACAAATCTCTTTCACGAGTAATTCTCTCTGTATTATTGAACAAATCTTTTCGATCAACACGTTTAAACATGTTCTTTACATCCACATTACCTTGAACATCAGTCACTTTGTTTTTTCCATTATCTATTTTAGAAATGGAAGTGATCTCAGCACTCTTTACACTCGCATTTTCCTTCATCGTTAGTTTATTAGGATCGTCCGACTGCCTCTTGTACCTTCTAGTTCTAACAGTCTCCATGACCCTCACGTATTCATCGAATGACGGCTTAAATTGAAAATCGTTTTCGAGGAGATTCTCACTTGGCAATCGAATATCAGATTCTCCATTTGACGAAGCCTTAATAGATCCACATTTATGTACCCTATGTCTTAAAACTCTATGCTTTGCATCCCCAAAATTTAAGTCAGGTCCAGAAACTGAACTAGGAAAGAACGAAAACCCGAAAAAGTTATGGGAATTCTGGGTACAATGCAGTGCCGGAAATCCATTTCTTTCACAACTAGGGATGCACAAGTTTACATTCGCCATTATTACTCCCACCATTTCAGAATTACTCCTATTTCAAGAATAACTCCAATACACTCCAAACGAACTCTCAGGCACTAAGTAGAAATACAGAGTAGATATCGAAACACAAAAGTAAAAGCAAGAAAAAAAAACTAACTGCTGTTTGTACGTCACCAGTAGAAGTATTTGTCAGACTGACGGCGGAGCAACATCTCCCTGAGTCTCGCGACACGATTACATCAATATTCTCGGCTATGCCTGTTCTATCTGCGGCTCAGAACGCATTTTAGCATGTTGCACCGACCTAATTCACCGCGGAAAACTCATATAATACTTAACGTCTGCAATTCCGTGCCGTGATTGTATAGAGCCGTTCACACTTTCTCCGGCAATCGGCGGCTCCAGAAGGCATTTTTAGGTTCTCTCACCGACCAAAGGAACCTTGGAAAATTCGGTCAATACTTTACCTGAGCAATTCCGTGCCGTTATTGTATAGAACCTTCTACACCTTCTCCGGTTAACGGCGGCGCTCCAACGGAGAGAGGAAAGCGAGTTTCTTCTTTACAACTGAAAGAGAAAAGACGATTCGGATAAAATTCATCCTCCGTACAAAGTCCACGAAAAAGATAAGGAGACCTTCAATCCAATTTTTGGTCGGATTCTAAAATTTCACCTTATTTTATAAATATTTTGATTTATTTTGCTATATTTAAAAATAAATTTTAACTTTTTTCTTTTTGTTAGTGTTGAATTTAAATTACAACAATTTTGTTTATTCAGTTCCAATTTATGAATTTAGTTTTTTAGATAAAAATTATTTTGTCTTATTTTTAATCCCTTAACTTTTATTAAAGTAATAATTTAGCATGTTAGTAATGATTTATTTCTTGTACTTTCAAATGTGTAGCGATTTAGTTCTTAAACTTTAATAAATAACATTTTGGTTTCTATATTTTACAAGAATTTGTTCTTAATGTGAAAATATTCTTAAGATTTAATGACATTTCTTACATATGTAGATTGTTAAATTGATCAAAAATCAAATTTTTTATAGAATATAAAGATTAGATCGTCACATAATAAAATTCAACATTTAATTTTAAAGAGATTTTTCATAATAAGGATTAAATTGTTACCATTTTTAAAATATAATTATTAAATTATTATCTATTAAAGTTGAAGAACTAAATTGACTTAACTGTAATCAACCAAAGTTTAGGAAAAAAGTGATTTGTATTTTTTTTTCTTTTGTTAGTTCAAAAAATTATGAAATATTTCTCCAAAGAAAAGAAAAATTATGAAATTAATCGATGGATTATGTACTAAAACTGGATTTTGTTTTAGTGTAGTTATTTTAAGATTTTCATTTACATCTTTTTAATTTTAACTATAGGGGAATTGAGGATTTTTTATTTATTTTTTTTTTTTTGAAATGAGGAGAGTTGAGTAATTCAATTATCTAACAAATTAGAATTTGATACGGGATGATCCCGACATTTTTAGTATCGCTTAAGATCGGATAATATCTTCGTTACTTGTCTTGAATTACTTTTAAAAGTGATGACTATTCCCACGAATCAACATACATTTTTTTCAGCAAGCTAAAAACACTCAACTTCAAAATTATTGTGATTGAGCCACATAAGAAAATGTGTACTTTGTTGGTCTAAATAGTTACTATAAATTCTTTTAAGCCTATATTATGTTTTTATTTCTTCGAGATCCTCACTTATTCAAATATGGTCTCGATTCATTTATATATCCATTTTTGTTAAATTGAGGTTTAACTAAAATTTTCCCCAAAAAAGTGGTAATTGTTTTCTAAACTAAATGCATCTAATTTACTATCAAATTGAGTCAAAGATTCCTATTGAGTAGAATACACAAAAAGTTGACTAAAAGGACCAAGGCCCAATATTTTTAAATATTGGGGTGTTGAAATTTAAGAAACAAATAAATTAGGATTTCTAACATCTTTAGTAGATATTTAGTTCAAAGTTATTATGAAGCCTAGTTTTGAGAAGTCTAATTTTTTAATGTAGTCTATATTTCGAAGTGTAATTTGTAGATCAATTGAATTTGAATAGTTTGAGCTTTCTTTTTTTTTTTTTTTTTTTTTTTTAAGTCAAACTAGTATGTATGTTTAGCTTATTTCAAGTTATGGCATATGAGTTTGTTCTCGTATTAGCACTCCGTTTGATAATTATCTGGTTTTTTGTTTTTATTTTTTAAAATTAAATTTATATCATCCATATTTCTTACGATGATTTGTATCTTAAGTACAATGGTTAAATTTTTAGTCAAATTTAAAAAACAAAAACAACTTTTTGAAAGTTATATTTTTTTAATTTTCAAAATTTGGCTTGGTTTTTTAAACATTGATGAAAAGAAGATAAAAAATGAAAAAATTGGAAGTGAAAATAGTATTCATAGGCTTAATTTTTAAAAACAAAAACCAAAAACTGCAAATCGATGATGATGATGATGATGATGATGATGATGATATTATTATTATTAT
This sequence comes from Benincasa hispida, assembly GCF_027475165.1. NCBI lineage: Eukaryota > Viridiplantae > Streptophyta > Magnoliopsida > Cucurbitales > Cucurbitaceae > Benincasa > Benincasa hispida. Next base: position 32,203,929 of record NC_143485.1, read on the forward strand.
TACTATTATTATGTCAACTTAGGTGTAATGTAGATGTCTATTATTAGTGTCCATTGGTCATGTGTTATTTATCATTATCCCATGTATTCTATGTGTCTCAAGTTTACACACTATTATTTTATATTTTGTTAATTTATCTTATTTTATTTTATTTATCTATATATTGTGTTTAATTTATTTTAATATTTATTTATTGTATTATATATTATTATTATATTTTATTTTCTCTATATTTGTGTTCTCGTTGTGCGCTATTGTACTCCTCAAATTCACAACACGTTATCAGCACCAGCTCCTATTATTTTTCCCACTAAAGATAGATCTAAAGGTATATCTATTAAATTTATAATATAATTACAATATTTTATAATAGTGTTGCCATAACAAATCTCACAAAATTAGAATTTGTCTCCCTTGATATTAACGACAACAATAATTTGTCATGGGTGTTTGATGTCGAAATTCACCTGGATACTATGAATCTTAGAGAGATTATTAAAGAAGAAAATACAACATCCAGTCAACAAAGCAAAAACTATGATTTTCTTCATCGTCATTTCCACGGGGCATTGAAAATGGAGTATCTTACAATAAAAGATCCATGTATCTTGTAGAAAAATTTGAAAGAGAGATATGATCATAAAAAAAAATAGTTATTCTTCCTAAAGCTCATTATGAGTGAATGCACTTGAGGCTATAATATTTCAAATCAAGTGATCACAACTCCGCGTTATTTAAAATCAATTCGAAATTGTTGTTATGTTGAGAGAAAATTATTGATGTTGATATGTTAGAGAAGACATTTTCTACATTTTATGTCTCGAATATGCTCATGAAACAGCAATACCGAGAGAAAAGTTTTAAACAATATTCTGAACTAATTTCATGTCTTCTTATGGCCGAACAAAATAATGAGTTATTAATGAAAATCATGAATCTCGACTAACTAGAATGACATCATTCCTTGAAGTGAATGTTGTGAATTTTAATAATAATCGTGGTCGTGGTCGAGGTTGCGACCGTGGTAGATGATGAAATAATTATTATTTTCATGGTGGTAGTTCTCCTTTTTTTTTAATATATATATTTTTTTTCTATACCATTTTATCAGATGTTATTTTTATGGCATTTGAAATGTTATTTTTTTTTCTTTTTTTTTCTTTTTTTTTTTTGTTATTATTATTAAAAAGTAACTTGAATGCTTTCGATGTGGAATGATTGGGCATTGGTCACGTATCTGTCGTACGTTAAAACACTTAGTTGATCTCTATCAAGCATCCTTGGAGGAAAAGGAGAAAAACGTGGAAGCAAATTTTGCATACCGGGATAATGACATATTTGACTAATCCCGTTGAAGGGATCAAATCCTGAGTGGAAGTATATGAACACCTTGTATTTCAATTTTTTGGATTAATGAAACAAAATACAGCAGCAAGCATAATAAAACAGAGGATAAATATATTTAATTTGACATGCTTTTGAAGAGAATAGAAGAGAAGGAAGTACAATTTATTACCTTTATAGATTCCTTTTATCTTCACGAAAATCTCATGTTTTTTCTCGGCAACGAATCTCCAACAAACAATGAACACCACCGTAAGAGAGACTTCAATATTCTCTTGGAATCCAAGGGTAAAGGAGTGGTCTCTAACCCTTGGAGGAGGAGGACGAATAGAGAAGGGTGGAGAGGAGAAATTGTTAAGAGAATTTGGGAGGATTTGGAGGCTAGGTTTTCTCAAATGAATGATTATCCTAATTTGGGAAAAATAAACAATTTATATGGAGAACCCCTTTTCCAAGTATTTCCATATTTGCCTTTAGGAGTCAATTAATCAAATAACATTTATTTGATTAATTAGCAAACCTGATAAATAACTATGTATATTAAATCTAATTTAATGTAAATAGTTAAAATAAACATCATATGTTTATTTGCCTCCACCTCTCAAAATTAATTAACTAATTTTTTATGAATCTAATTCATAAGAACTCATTATTTGAATCCTTTTCAAATATTTCTCTCTTAATTATAGATCAAATCTATAATTAACCATATCATATTAATCTCATTAATATGCTATTTCATCATTTGATTTGACCAATTCAAATCATTCTTCTTGTCTTTCCTTTAGTGAGCTATCGAGGGGACCTTATGGACCTACAAATTAGAAGCTTCAATGATATGAGATTAATTAATAAACTCTTTAATTAAATTAATCAATATTTATTAACTATCGGGTACTCTACTAAATATTGATAGTTGCACTCTCGTACTATAGATATATTTTTATGCCACAGATATAACCAATCAACAGTGAGTTGACCCTTCACAAATCGCTCATATCTACAGTTGGGTCAAATTACCATTTTACCCCTATAGTTATATCTAACTCCTTAAGTACCACTGATTCCTTTAATGAACAAACAATTTATAGTCCAACTATAAACTAACACCTCTCGGGCCAGTGAGAGATTAAGGCCTTAATGTTCAAGAATCGGAATCAACTATTAAGGGAATACAGCTACACAAGATAATATATGATATTTTATTTACTTTATCTATAAAATATGTGGTATTTTAGTTGCATTAACCATAAACCAATAAACTAACATCCAAGGTTATCGTTGAAACTTAAACATGTATGTGGAGACATACAGGTGGATCATGTTTAAGTGATAACCTAAATGGTCTGTAGTATATGGATAAGGATGGGTACCTTATCTTGGTGACACTACGAGTAAGGCCCGCTTTGTAGGTGTTACAATTGTTGTAAAATGCTACAAATGATCTAATCCTGATCATTCATGTATTAGACATGCGAGCAAGGATATTCTATACAAAGGAGTTTATGTAAGACTGGACCACGAAATGTTTAGTCTCATTATATAACACCGTTCATATTAGAGACTTTCATTTCACCAGGATGACCATAGATAACATGACCTGAATCCTGAGTGAGTTGTGAACTCCTGCCTATGAGGGCGATCCTTTGATTTGTATGGGAGAGACTGACCATATCACCGACTCAACAAGCCTATCATTTTAGGGATTCGTCTGATTGGGAAGCTGGGAACACAGTTACATAAGATGGAATTCACTCTTTCCTCGAAGTAGGGGTAAGTAGATAAATTACTCCCTTAAGGGCTGATTCCGGGTCTTGAACAATGTGGCACCACACCTTCTCCTGGTCCAATAGGGGTTTAGTCATAGTAGGACTATGATCTATTGTTTATTAGATGGATTAGTGGTACTTAAGGAGTTAGATGTAACTACAGGGGCAAAACGGTAATTTGGCCTTGCTGTACTTACGAGCAATTTGTGAAAGGGTCATTGTACTGTTGATTGGTTATATCCAATGGACACAAAAATATATTTGTAGTGCAAATAATGCAGCTATCAGTCTTTAGTGGAGTGCCCGACAGTTAACAGATAGTTAATAATGTAATTAAAGAGTTTAATTAATTATTCATGTACCACTAGAGCTTCAAGCTACAGGTCCATAAGGTCCCCTTGGTAGCTCAAAAGGATTTAGTCGAGAATCAGTTTTTTGGTTAATTTAAATTGTTCAAATTAATAAGAAAGATTTAATTATATATGATATAATTACATTGATTCGATTATATATGATATAATTGTTATAATGTATTTGATACATTATAGTTTAATTAGAGGAAATAAATATTTGAATGAGATTCAAATATATTTTTTATGAATGTGATTCATGGTTATTAAATTTAATATAAATATGATATATATTAAATGCCATAAAATAGAGAAAATAAACTATAATTTATATTGTATATGGTATAATTAATTAAATTAATTATATATAAGATATAATTAATATAATGTATTGATACATCATAATATAAAGTAATATGAGAGGAATTTGAATATGATTCAAATACTAATTATATGAATGAGATTCATGTAATTAAATTTAATATAAATATGATTTATATTAAATACCATAAATAAGTTGAGATAAACTAAATATTTGAATATGATTCAAATATTAATTATATGAATGAGATTCATATAAGTGAATTTTAATATAAATGTGATTTATATTAAATGCTATGTATGGTTGAGAGAGAAAATACATTATAGGTTATATTATATTTGATATAATATGTAACTATAGATTATGTGTTATATGGGATATAACATATACATGTTGTTATTATATGTATAACTATTATTAATTTAATTTTATTAAATTATTAATTAATTAAAGGGAGGGAGTTAACTCTCTCCCCCTAATTTCTCTTAGCCATGTACGTGAGGTTATAGATGGATGGTGATAGGATTCATCTTTCTTCCTTGGATTTTACTGAGAGAAGAGTTCTTTCTGAAAAGTATCACATAGAAGAGAAAAGTTCTCCAAAAACTCCATCTCCTCCTCTCCATCTCCCTTCCCTCTTCCAAGGATTAAAGCAAAGCCCACAACTCTTGCTTGAAGCCTTTGTTCCAAGAGAATACAAAGGGTTCTCGAGTGGTGGTGTTCCGCGTGGAGAAGTAGATCAATTCGTGAGTTGTTCGAGGGATTCTTGAAGAAAGTTTTCTTCAAAGGTAAAGGTTTCTGAAACTCTTAGTTTTTCATTTATTATTGCATGCTGTAATTTATATAAATGCATATCTTGTTCTTGTTTTATTGTAAAACTTAAATTCAATGAAAAATGGAAATTGGGTCGATATTGTTTCCGCTCAAGGATCTCTCCCTCAGTGAGTTCCTTCAACCAGAACAAAGTACTCAGCCTTATTCATCTACTACAGACCATTTAGGTTATTACTTAAACATGATCCACTCATAAAACATATTTCACCGAAGCTTTTCTACACTCATGATATTGAAGAAAATGACGACATCACTAAATAACAAATTTGTTCGAAAGATAACCTGACATACTTGTTTACAAAAGCATTACCTACCGCAACCTTTGAAAAACTAGTGCACAACATTAGAATGGGCGACTCAGAGAACTTAAGTGATGTTTCCATAAGGTGGAGTAAATATACTATATATTTTTAAGAGTATTAGTCTATCAAATTATATGAAATATGTACTTTTTTTTTCTTCACTAGGATTTTTTCCGATGGTTTTTTTTCCTAATAAGGTTTTAACGAGGCATATTTCATATATAATGGGTATCTAAGAGGGAGTATTATAAATATGTTAAATTAAGTGTAATGTAGATGCCCATTATTAGTGTCATTGGTCATGTGTCACTTATCCATTACCCCATGTATTGTCCATGTGTTTCAAGATTACATACTATTAGTGTCCATGTAATCCACCTCTTACTTGTCAAATTATCTATAAATAGTGGCATTTTGTGGATTTTAGAAGATATACACATTGGGCAAAGTCCATAAAAATTGGAGAACGTGGAGAATTTAGAGAAATTTCTTATTTTATACTTTGTTAATTTATTTTCTTTTGTTTATTTACATATTATGTTTAATTTATTTTAATATGTATTTATTTTATTATATATGATTATTATATTATATTTTTTCTATATCCGTGTCCTCGTTGTGCGTCGTTGTGCTCTTCAAATTCACAACAAATAATAGTTTCATTAAAAATAGAATTCATTAGTTAAAAAATGAGTTCATGTGGATTATTGTATTATAAAATTAGTCTTATGAATTCAAATACTATCGCGCACTATCTTTTTTTTTTTGTCTACTAAACTAAAATACTTCTCTCTGATCTATAATTTTATACCATGTGTATAACTATTTTACATGTTACACCCCATCGCATCATTTTAACAAAAAAAATGATAGAAAAGTTATTTTAAAACAAATTTAAAGTTCAAAATTAAAAAATGAAACTTTTGAAAGTCTAAACATAAATTCAATCTTAAAAGTTTAGAATTATTCAAAGTATCAAACCAACAATTCTTTTTTTGTTGTGAAATTGAGGAGCACAACGGGAACACGGATATAGAGAAAATAAAATATAATTTAAAATTAAAAAATAACTAAAATCATAAAATAACTAAAATTATAAAATTGGATAATAGAAAATTTAGTGGAAATTTGAAGTTGATTTCTTACCAATAGGTGTGTGATCTTAAGCTCCACCAAATGCCACTATTTATAGGTAAAGTGGCAAGTAGAATGTAGACTTACATGGACACCAAGTATGAATAACTACAAGGCACATGGACAATATATGAAGGGTGACACATGACTTTTGGGACACTAAACAATGGACATTTATTTATTATTATAATATTCATAATATTCCCCCTTAGATGCTCATATATAAATGGATTAAGTCTCGTTAAAACCTTACTGGGAAAAATCCAATGGGAAAAAAAGCTAGTGAAGGAAAAAGAGTACATATTTCATATAATATATACTCCTAAAAGATTGCAATATATTTACTCCCCCTCATGAAAACATCACTTAAGATCTCTAAGTCGCCGCATTCTAATGTTGTACACCAATTTTTTAAAAATTGCGATTGGTAATACCTTTGTAAATAATGCTACCTTGTTATCCTTCAAACAAATTTTTTGTACAATAATGTTGTCATTTTCTTCAAGATCATGCGTGTAGATAAGTTTCGGTGAAATATGTTTTGTTCTATCTCCTTTAACATATCCTCCTTTGATTTTGGCTATCCAAGCTTTGTTGTCTTCGTATAATATTGTTTGAGGGTTTTTATTAGAAGACAAGCCACATGTTTCATGAATGTGCTGAGTCATTGATCTTAGCCATACAAATTCTTGACTAGCCTCATGAATTGCAAAAATTTCAGCATGATTTGAGGAAGTGGCCGTTATGGTCTATTTTACCGATCGCCATGATATAGCAACTCCTCCACATGTGAACAGATAACCTGTTTGAGATATAGCTTTGTGTGGTTCGGATAAATATCCAGAATCTACATAACTAACTATATCAAAATTTGATTTATTTAAATAAAACAAATCCATGTTGATTGTTCCTCGAAGATAACAGAGTATATGCTTAATTCCATTCCAATGTCTTTTTGCTGGAAAAGAACTATATCTTGCTAATTAATTTACTGAAAATGCAATATATGGTATTGTATTATTAGCGAGATACATTAGTGCATCAATTTCACTAAGACATGGTACTTTAGGACCAAGAAGGTCTTCATTATCTTATCGAGGTCGAAATATATCTTTCTTCTTATCCAATGAACGGACTTCCATTGAAATATTTAATGGATGCGTTTTTTCCATATAAAACCTTTTAAAAAAAATTTCTATATAAGTTAACTGATGAATAAATATTTCATATGTTAAATGCTCAATTTTCAAACCAAGGCAAAAAAAAAAAAAAATTATGAGATCTTTCATCAAATTCTTTCTTAAGATATTCTATTGCCTTTGAAAACTCTTCCGGAGTTCCAATTATATTCAAGTCATCAACATATACAATTATAATAACAAATCCTGATTGTGATTTCTTTATAAAAATACACGAACATATTGGATTATTTTGATATCCGTCTTTCAATAAATATCCACTTAGGCAACTGTACCACATCTGTCCTGATTGTTTCAATCCATATAGTGATCTCTGTAACTTTATTGAATACCATTCTCGGAAATCTGATGTATATGTTTCAGGTACTTTAAATCCTTATGGGATTTTCATATAAATATCATTATCAAGAGACCCATATAAAAATATTGTGACTACATTCATAAGATGCATATCCAAACTTTCATACATAGTCAAGACAATTAAATATCTTAGTATAATTGCATCCACCATCGGAGAATACATCTCCTTAAAATAAATATCAGGTCTTTATGAAAAACTTTGTGCAACTAGTCTTGCTTTATATCTTGTGACCTCATTATTTTCATTTCTTTTCCTCATAAATACCTATTTTTATCCCACAAGTTTAGCACCTTATGATGTTCGGACTACTGGTCCAAAAACCTGACGTTTTAAATGTGAGTTTAATTCTACCCGGATTGCTTATTTCCACTAAAGTCAATCTTTTCTATGTCAACATTCTTCAACAGATTTTGGTTCAGGATCCTCATTTTCAGATATAATATCAATAGCAACATTATACGGAAAAACGTTGTCAATAATTATATTAGTTCGATTCCATCTTTTTCTTGTCATGACATAGTTTATTGAAATCTCATTATTATCTTTAGGTATTTCACCTTCCTTACTAGTCATGTAAAGGACTTCTTCATAGGTATTTACATCCTCAACCAAGTCTTTTTTACTATTAATTATTTTTCATTTTCGAGGATTTTTATCTATGGAACCCACTGGTCTACCACACTTCTAGCGTACCACACGCGTGTCAAAATGATGCTACGCTACACATAGCGTAGTGTGGTGCTTTGACAAGGGGGTTCCTAGCTTCCAGACTCATTAGTGAAAAATTGTTGTGTTGGGATATCAATTTTTTATGGAACATTTGCAGCAGGTATATGTGACCTAGTTACTTTCTTTGCATCTATAAATGCATCTGGTAATTGATTTGCTATATTTTATAAATGAATTATTTTTTAATTTCAAGTTCACATTGATCTGTACGGGGATCTAAATGAGACAATAACGATGCATTCCATGTAATTTGTTTTTCCAACTTCTTAATTCCTCCCCCTAATGTTAGAAAATTTGTCTCACTAAAATGAAAATCAATAAATCGTGCAGTAAATACATCACCCGTTAGGGGTTCAAGATATTAAATAATTGATGGGGAATCATATCCAACATATATTCCTAAACTCCTTTGAGAATCCATCTTAGTGCGTTGTGGTGGAGCAATTGGAACATATATTACACATCCAAAAATTCTTAGATGGGAAATATTTGGCTTATGATCATAAGCAAATTGTAACGACGAGTACTTATAATAAGTTACTGGCCTAATGCGTACAAGTGATGCTACATGCAAAACAACATGCCCCTATACAGATGTAGGAAGCTTAGCTCTCATAAGTAATGGTCTTGCAATTAATTGCAAATGTTTTATAAATGATTATGCTAAACCATTTTGTGTTTGAACATGAACTACAGGATGTTCAACACTTATCCCAATTGACATACAATAATTATCAAAAGCTTAGGATGTAAATTCACCAGCATTATCAAGACGGATGGTCTTAATTATATAATCAGGAAAGTGTGCTCTTAACTTAATTATTTGAGCAAGTAATCTTGCAAATGCAAGATTTTTACTTGATAATAAGCACATGTGTGACCATCTACTAGATGCATCTATTAATACTATAAAATATCTAAATGGTTCACTTGGTGGGTTAATAGGTCCATATATATCACCATGAATTCGTTCTAAAAATGCAGGTGATTCAGTCCCCACTTTAGCTGGTGATGGTTTAATTATCAATTTTCCTTGAGAGCAGACATCACATGATAATTCATTAGATTGAAGAATCTTTCGGTTCTTCAATGGGTGTCCATTTGAATTCTCAATAATTCTCCTCATCATTATAGATCATGGATGACCCAATTAGTCATGCCAAATTGTAAATATGTTTGGATTCATGAACTCCAGGTTCATTGTTGCATATGTTTCAATTACTCGTATATGAGTATAATACAATCCAAAAGATAAAGTAGGCAACTTTTCCAATATACGTTTTTCATTTGAGACAATGGATATGATATATATTGAAGGAAATCGGATCCGAGATTTCCATGAGCAGCGGAAATAAGAACATTCCAAATCACAATCATGAATGAACATCACATATTACAGTCGTCTACAAAATAAGCGGTTATACAATTAGTACATAAATTACAGCATGAAAACTCAAATGAACAAAGACAAACTCTACAAACATTTGAAGATGCGTTTCCACGCTTCTTTGCGCACGACCGCTCAAACAACAACCACCTTGAACGCTCGATTTACACAACTACAACACAGAAATGAACACAGCATGAACACTTCGCGTTCGAACTTAGTGATCGCCTCAGCCACGACCTCCTCAGCAACACGAACGACCTCCACAGAACCTCGACGATGTCGAGTTGAGTAAGACACCACCAACAAGTCTACCTTGGTATTCTCAGTGTGAGAATCCAGAGGGTATGCCCTGTTTGGACTTGGTATGAGGCAGATGAAGGAGAATACACCGATCGTGTACACGAATGGGCAAGTGGGAGATGGCGGAGACCTATCGTATAGGTCGATGCCCAATCGTTTAGCTAAAACTATGCGATCGTCTAGCAAAAGCTATGCGATCGTTTAGCTCAGTGTCTGTCGCCTACAAACATTACACGATCGTTTACTTTGGGCAAGCGATCATCTAGCAAAAGCTATGCGATCGTTTACTAAATAATGTATGATCGTTTAGCTCGCCATTGCACGATCGTTTAGCTCGCCCAAGCTTTCGTTTAGTAAATCTGTATTTACTTAACAACTTCGTCAGATACTTTTTGCCGAAAGAGAAATCTCCAAAAGTTTTTATGAAAAACTTTTATGAAAAAACTTACTAAAATTAGGAAAACCATTTTCCTTTTATCCCACGGTTACCATGAATCACCAATAACCACTCACTCAATTGGCTATTAAAGAAAAAGAATTAATTATCCAATAATTAATATTATTATAAATATAAATGATAACCAACTTATCATACTATATTTATAACTTATAGTTTTAATATTTCATCTCATGAAACATATAAACTATAGTTCTTTGTCTATTCCATGGTACTTAATGTAAATCTTATTTACATCAATCCTCCACTAGATGTATCTCATACATTATACCGATTATATAATATATAATCAAAATACCTCTTGTCAATTTGAACATTTCAAATCAACACCAAGAACTGATCCTCAACTGAATTCATTGAGCTACCAAGGGGACTTTATGGACCTGTAGCTCGAAGCTTCCATGGTACCTAAATAACTTACTAAACACTTTAGCCACGGGATCCACCATCCGTTAACTGCCAGACACTCCACTAAAGACTGACAGCTGAACTCTCCTTACTACAGATATATTTTATGTCCATCTTAACCAATCAACAGTGTAACAACCCTTCAAAGTACAGCTGGGCCAATAACTGTTATGCCCTTGTAGTTACATCTGTCTTCTTAAGTACCACTGATCCCTCTAATGAACATAAGCCATAATCCTACTATAACTGAGTCTTCTCTTCCAAAGAGAAGTTGTGGCCACTATGTTCAAGCCCTAGAATCAGCCCTTAAATGAGCAATCTCTCTACTTATCCCTGCTTCAGGAAAGAAGTGAATTTCATCTTGTGGATTGAGTTCCCAGCTCCCAGATCAGACAAGTCCCCAAAAAGGTAGACATGTTGTGTTGGCAATCTGGCCACTCTCACCCATACTAATCAAAAGACCACCCTCAAAGGCAGGAGTTCCCAAAACATTGAGGTCGTGTCACCTACGGTTGTTTAGGTGAAATGCAAGTCTCTAGTATCAACGACATTATAAACAGAGTTTATTCATCTTTTGGTCTAGGTCTTATACAAACTCTTTGTATAGGAGACCCCCGCTCGCACGTCTCCACATGAATGGTCAGGATCTACCATCTGTAGTAGTTTACAACATTTGAGCTGGTCGACTAGACGTCTCGACCTCAACAACTCTTGTTGATCTGTCGGCCTATTCACAACTCTTGTTGAACCCTCAACAGTCTTAGTCTCACTAGAGATCTCACGTAAAACGAGCTTACTTCGTGGCTTATGATACCTCATGTGATCTTCTTCCAATAAGATAGCATTTGTGGAAACAAACACTTTGTTCTTACTCGGATCATAGAAGTATCCTCCTCTCATTTCCTTGGGGTAGCCTACAAAGAGGCAAACCTTCGAATGCGGTTCTAACTTCTTTGGGTTAGTCGCTAGCACATGTGTTGGACAACCCCAAATCCTGAAGTGGCATAAACTACCTTTACGGCCTCTCTATAACTTAAAAGGTGTTTCAGAAACACTTTTCGAGGGAATGTTGTTCAGGATATAACATGTAGTCTGCACTGCATAACCCCAAAACGAGTCTAGAAGATGAGCATAAATCATCATAGACCGAACCATGTCTAACAAGGTTCTGTTTCTCCTTTCTGATACACCATTCTGCTGAGGTGTACCAGGGATCGAGAATTGGGACACGATCCCATGTTTTATCATATAGTTATGGAATTGAAGGTCCATATACTCTCCACCACGATTAGATCGTAGTGTTTTTATCTTCTTACCTAACAAGTTTTCAATTTCAGCCTTATACTCCTTGAACTTGTTAAGGACTTCAGACTTACGTTGCATTAGGAAGAGATACCCAAACCATGAATAATCATCTATAAAAGAGATGAAATATTCATACCCATCCCGAGCTCTAACATTCATCAGACCACAGAAGTCTGAATGTACAAGCTCCAAGGTTTCCTTGGCTCTATAACCTTTTCCAGTAAAAGGTCGTTTGGTCATTTTTACTTCGAGGTATGATTCACATACCGGCTAGGAGTTTTCTTCTAAACTCTTTAGAAGTCCACTTTTCACCAACTTCTCAATCCTATTGAGGTTGATGTGACCTAACCTAAGATGCCAAAGATGGGCATTTTCCTTTGGAGAAACCTTTGGTCTTTTAGCTGTTATTGTCGTACTGAACATTTCAGTGTTAAACAAGGCTTTTATGACTAACGACCTTAGTACATATAAGTTATTTTCCATTGAACCATGACTATTTCCATGCCATTCTTGAAAAGAAATACTTTATTCTCAGAAAAGAAGACGGTGTAGCCTTGTTCAATGAGACAAGAAATAGAGATTAAGTTCTTCTTAATATGAGGAACTATAAAAACATTATTTAGTAGCAGATAACGTTTCTTGTCAACAAATAACTTTAGTCTGCCTACAAAAACAGTTGAAACAACCTCACCAATACCGACTCGAAGAGTCATCTCTCCCTGTGGCAACAATTGCCAAGAACTAAATCCTTGGTAAGAGGAACTAACATGATTGGTAGCACCTGAATCGAGGATCCAGGCAAAATCATCATTCTCTACTAGACACGTCCTTAAGACCAATAAATCATATTTATTGTCTTGTCTTCTCTTTTGGAGAGTAGTGGTATCGAGGTCGTTTGCCATGAAACTCGTTTCACACGATTCTTTCCACTGTAAGTAATCAGTCATTTTAAAAGCTTTAAACAGAAATACTAACGAGTTGCTGAAAAGAAAAACACATTGACCTACATTAGGTTTTAAGCAAATACCCGTTGTAAAACAAAACAACATCCAATAAGGTTTTAGCAAAACTAACATGAACCCCGTGTGATATCTAGTTTCACAATTATGCTTCAAAGGTTTAGGATAAAAGCCACAGAAGGGAGGTCAGTTATCCCTCCTCTGAATTGAGAAGTTCTCAACCAGTCATTAATACCAGAACAACTCTTGCTCCTATAACGACTAGCCATCATTGATTTGGCCAAGAGATCATTAACTTACTTAACAATCTCTCGTAAGTGTGACTCGTCATTTTAGGCCCTAGAGGTTCGCCCCAAAAAGCCAATTCAAAGGGAAAAAATCCAATTGGGGCAAAACCTAAAGCGACCTTATCCATTTCTGGAGTTCACCTTGATCTTGACCAACTGCACAAAACTCATCCGAAGAGGTACGCTCCCAGGACACCACGAGGGAGTATAGAATGATCTCATGGTGTGAACCAATGATAGAGACCATAAGACGTGTTGACACACACCCTTCACCCACTTACTATAAACACTCTCTCCGTTCATCTTGATATTGACTCATGCAAACACCATCCGAAGGGGGATGCTCCCAGTGCACCACGAGGCCAAGCATGAATCTCATGGTGTGAACACACAGGGAGAAACGTGAGTGGAATCATAGACGTATTAGATACATCTCTTCATCTCATTGAGTATTTTATAACCTAGGGTTTAGCTTTCTTAGAAAAAACACGGCTAAGGATTTTAACTAAGTGATTTTTAGGTTTTCTCAAGAGTAACATTTACCTTGGATAGTTAAACAACTTTTGATCATCATCCATTAAACTTTTTAATGGAATCTTTGACCAAAACATTGCATGCTTGTTGAAAATCTATCTAATTCACCTTTCCAGGTAGGTTCCCAGGTAGGGATGTTACGTTTTCGTCAACTTAAGAACCACAGCCTAGCCAGAACCCGCCTTAGACAAAAGGTCCCTTATAGATAGGTTTACAATAAATTTAGTCTTTTATTCAACCAATTTAATCATATTAAACCAATTTTAAAAGATTAATCTAGGTTACTAAACTCTTTAGAACCATGTGAACTTAGGTCTATCTCAATCCAATTTTAAAACCCTTTTAAAAACTTGAGTTCACCCTAAGTCTGCATATAACTTTGAATTATTAATTTTAGGTCTAATTTTCTTTATAACACTTATAAACGAAAACCAACCACAATGCGAAGCTAACACATGCAAGGCATTCATAACGATTATAAACAGCCTAAGTGTCATGTTCAATACATTGCCCATTCATTCTACTTCTTTTATATAACACTTATACAAAACTGTAATGAAACAAGCAAAACATGCTTCCATTCACCCTTAGACTATAACATTTATAATAAAAGGATGATGCATGATAATGCTCACTGCATGCAAAATATAACTCTTATATTTCATGATGCATGCTTATGCTTTCAAGTAATTTCTTCATGCAATATTATAACATTTATAATACATGATGCATGAATAATTGCACAACCTAAGGTGAGTTTTAACTATATAACAAACACTTTGGCATATAAGTACCATACATCACATGTATAAACAACCAATATTGAGGAACCGGGTAAAATTTCCTTCAAATCACAAAAATAAAGCCAACTATTACAAAGACAAGAAGTCTCCGTTTCAAATGGGCGAACCGAGTCTTGAACCACTCGAGCAAAGCATCGCTTCTCCAACCATCGTGTTCTAAGCACCCCGCGATCGTTACACGATAAAACAAATACTTTGCTCTATCGTTTACCAGCACTCCCAGAGCTAAACGATCGTTTAGCATTTACTATACGATCGTCTAGAAAAATCTAAACAATCGTTTAGCTGTTACTACACGATCGTGTACCTTTACTAAGCGATAAAGCCTGAAGTACACGATCGCTTAATGCGCTGCGCACAACGACCACCTTCCGCGATCGTCTAAACAACTACGATGTCACGAAGCACCATCGTCTAAGTGATCGCTTAGCTAGTGCCTCCGTATTACATACGCGCGATCGCATAGGTAGTAACTAAGCGATGAAGCTTGCTAACTACACAATCGTCTAGCGCGTGCCTCCTACTAAACGACGAGCATCACATGCTCCCACTACGATCGTCTACCTCCAGCGCCTATGCGATCGGGCAACCAACGCTACGTAATATGGTAAACGATTTACCTCATCGCTTAGCATTAGCTAAACGATCGTTTAGCAAATACTATATGATCATTTACCTGAGGCTACACGATCCAACCAACGCTTGGTCTTCTTCTTCGTTGAGAACCGCATCTCCATGCACTGAAGCTTCATCACGAACGACTCGACGAACTCAAACTTTTTGAATTATAGACTCGATTGCAAAGTTAATTTCGCCCAAAAACACAAGGGCCTTTACAATTAACACTTTGTAATACCGAAAGCTTTAACAAAAAGACAATCAAACCCTAAACTTTCATCAACGCAACCACAAATGCAGAAAACGGTTAGCTACAAATGCAGAAACCCACCACGACTATAAAATGATTTCAATTCAGAGTTGTAATTTGGAATATCAGAGAACCTGGCTCTGATACCAATTGAAGGAAATCGAATCCGAGATTTCCATGAGCAGCGGAAATAAGAACATTTCAAATCACAATCATGAATGAACATCACATATTACAGTCATCTACAAAACATGCGGTTATACAATTAATATAGAAATTACAGCATGAAAACTCAAATGAACAAAGAGAAAACTCTACGAACATTTGAAGATGCGTCTTCACGCTCCTTTGCGCATGACCGCTCGAACAACAGCAACCTCGAATGCTCGATCTACACGACCGCAACATAGAAATGAACACAACACGAACACTTCGCGCTTGAACTCATCGATCGCCTCGGTCATGACCTCCTCAGCAACACGAACGACCTCTACAAAAGCTCGACGGTGTCGAGTTGAGTAAGACATCACCAACAAGGCTACCTTGGTATTCTCGGTGTGAGAATCCAGAGGGTGGGCTTTGTTTGGACTTGGTATGAGGCAGACGAAAGAGGAAACACCGATCGTGTACATGACTGGGCAAGTGGGAGGTGGCGGAGACCTATCGTATAGGTCGATGCCCAATCATTTAGCTAAAGCTATGTGATCATCTAGCAAAAGCTATGCGATCATTTAGCTCAGTGTCTGTCGCCTATAAACACTACACGATCGTTTACTTTGGGAAAGCAATCGTCTAGCAAAAGCTATGTGATTGTTTACTAACTAGTGTACGATCGTTTCGCTCGCCATTGCACGATCGTTTAGCTCGCCCAAGCTTTCGTTTAGTAAATCTGTATTTACTTGACAACTCCATGAGATCCATTTTGCCGAGAGAGAAATCTCCAAAACTTTTATGAAAAAACTTACTAAAATTAGGAAAACCATTTTCCTTTTATTTCACGGTTACCATAAATCACCAATAACCACCCACTCAATTGATTATTAAAGAAAAAGAATTAATTATCCAATAATTAATATTATTATAAATATAAATGATAACCAACTTATCATACTATATTTATAACCTGTAGTTTTAATATTTCATCTTATGAAAACATATAAACCATAGTTCTTTTTCTATTCCATGGTACTTAATGTAAATCTCATTTACATCAATCCTCCACTAGATGTATCTCATACATTATACCGATTATATCATATATAATCAAAATACCTCTTGGCAATTTGAACATTTCAAATCAACACCAAGAACTGATCTTCAATTGAATCCATTGAGCTACCAAGGGGACCTTATGAACCTGTAGCTCGAAACTCCAACGGTACCTGAATAACTTATTAAACTCTTTAGATATGGGATCCACCATCCGTTAACTGCCAGGCACTCCACTAAAGACCGACAGCTGAACTCTCCTTACTACAGATATATTATGTGTCCATCTTAACCAATCAGCAGTGCGACAACCCTTCACAGTAAAACTGAGCCAATAACCGTTATGCCCTTGTAGTTACATCTGTCTCCTTAAGTACCACTGATCCCTCTAATGAACATAAGTCATAGTTCTACTATGACTGAGTCTTCTCTTCTAAAGAGAAGTTGTGGCCACTATGTTCAAGCATCGGAACCAGCCCTTAAGGGAGCAATCTCTCTATTTATCCCTACTTCGGGAAAGGAGTGAATTCCATTTTGTGAATTGAGTTCCCAGCTCTCAGATCAGACAAGTCCCCAAAAAGGTAGGCATGTTGAGTTGACAATCTGGTCATTCTCACCCATACTAATCAAAGGACCGCCCTCAAAGAGAGGAGTTCCCAAAACACTCAGGATTGAGGTCGTGTCACTTATGGTCGTTGAAGTGAGATGCAAGTCTCTAGTATCAACGGCGTTATATACAGAGTCTAGTCATCTCGTGGTCCAGGTCTTATACAAACTCTTTGTATAGGACATCCCCACTCGCACATCTCTACATGAATGGTCAGGATCTACCATCTGTAGTAGTTTACAACACTTGTAAACCTCTACAAAACGGGTCATATCCGTAGTGTCACCAGGATCAGGTATCTCACCTTAATACTTATACTACAGACCTATTTAGGTTATCACTTAAGGCATTATTCACTTGTATATCACATATACATGCTTAAGTTCACATAAGATAACCAAGGAGCTTTGTTTATTGGATATGAGTAAATGCCAGAATTAAATAACACTTATTTTATTCATTAAACAATGTGTATCTTTATAAAACAACGAGACTCCGGGAGAATTAGGACACCAATCCCAACAATATATATATATATATATATATATATATATATATATATTCCACATTATTCTTACTATCAGTCTCAATATGATAACCATTGCAACGTATATCTTAAAACTTAGAAGATTTTTCTTTGATTAACTAGAGAACAATGCATTGTCAATTGTGAATTTTGTTCCTCTAGGCAAAATAATATTTGTTTTTCCAAGACCTTCGATCAAGTTTGCAAAACTTGATATTGTATTTACTATTGCTTTCAACATTGTCAATTTGGAAAAGTACTTTTTATTTATAAGTATTGTATATGTAGTTGTACTGTCTGCCAGACATAGATCTTGTTACTTATTTTTGAGTCGCCCAACATATAAAAATGATCCATGTTTCTTCATTAAATGAAAATAATTATATAAGAAAAGCAACACTTAAAATATACAAAATTACTAAAAAAAAAAATATGAAGATAGATAAAAGAAAAACAAGAACATTAAGTCTAGATATTCTTAAAGTCAAAAGAAACACTTGATGTTCCACCAACTATGCCAATCTTCTCTTCAGGAGATTCAAAGAAGTCCGCCACATCCAAATTTGTCATGTGGGATGGGTCAAATATGTCATTATCCTGGTATGCAAAATTCGCTTCCACATTTTTCTCTTTTTTCTTTAGGGAGGCTTGATAGAGGTCAACTAAGTGTTTTAACGTACGACAGGTATGTGACTAATTCCCAGTCATTCCGCATCAGAAGCATTTATTTTCAACACTCTTTGAACTTTTATCTTGTGAAGCTTTTCCTTTGTGATCTTCATTTTGTGTGGTTCTTTTGAAATTTAAATGATTAGAATGACCACTACAAAAATAATAATTATTTCTTCCTCTGTCGTAGTCACACCTCGACCGTGACCACGACCTCAATCACGATTATTATTAAAATTCACAGCATTCACTTCAGGGAATGAAGTCATTCTGGTTGGTCGAGATTCATAATTTTTCATCAATAACTCATTATTTTGTTCGGCCATGAGAAGCCATGAAATTAATTTAGAATACTGTTTAAAACTTTTCTATCGATATTGCTACTGCATGAGAATATTCAAGACATGAAATGTTGAAAAGTCTTCTCTAACTATCAAGATCAGTAATTTTCTCTCCGCATAATAATAATTTCAAACTGATTTTAAATAATGCGGAGTTATAATCACTCACTGATTTGAAATCTTTTAGCCTCAAATGCATCCACTCATAACGAGCTTTAGGAAGAATAACTATTTTTTTTTATGATCATACATCTCTTTCAAATTTTTCTACAAGATACAGGGATCTTTTATTGTAAGATACTTCATTTTCAATCCCTCGTGGATATGATGACGAAGGAAAACCATAGCTTTTTCTTTGTCCTGACTGGATATCGTATTTCCTTCTTTAATAGTCTTCCCAAGATTCATAGCATCCAGGTGGATTTCAGCATCAAGTACCCGTGACAAATAATTATTGACATTAATATCAAGGGCGGCAAATTCTAATTTTGTGATATTTGTCATGGCAACGCCATCATAAAATATTATACTTATGTTAGAAATTTAATAGATATTGAATATGCAAAATAACATTAAATTTATTAATTATAATGAAGAGGGAAAAACCGACATACCTTTAGGACCTACCTTTAGCGGGAAAAACGACATGAGCTCGTGTTGATAACGTGTTGTGAAATTGTGGAGCACAACGGGAACACAGATATGGAGAAAATATAATATAATAATAAAAATATATATATAATTTAAAATAAAAAATAAAATCATAAAATAACTAAAATTATAAAATTGGACAATACAAAATTTAGTGAAATTTGAAGTGGATTTCTTATTAATGGGTGTATGATCTTAAGTTCCACCAAATGCCACTATTTATAGGTAAAGTGACAAGTAAAATGTGGACTTACATGGACACCAAGCATGAATAACTACAAGGCACATTGACAATATGAAGGGTGACACATGACTTTTGGGATACTAAACAGTGAGCATCTATTTATTATTATAATATTCATGATATTTTTGTCTTTTCTATATTTTTAGGTTTGAAATTTCAATATGATTCTAAAGTGCCCTTTTAGAAAATCAACACTATACATGTTAAAAAGGCATCTTCTATCTTCGCACTATATATTCTTTTTTACCCTTAAAAAACTAGGTTAATTTATAAGCTCAGTTAGTACACTTTTAAGGTTTGGTATAATAAATTCATAAACTATCAATTTTGTACTTTCAAAATATCAAATATGTCTTTGAACTTTAAGGAGTATTTGGGACAAATAGTTGGTTATTATAATCATAGATTATTATATTTGAGTTATAACAGTTTGTGTTTGAGGTGTAGATTATTTTAGTTTGAGTTATAATAGTATATGTTTGAGGTGAATTATTTTAGTTTGAGAGTGAAATAGTAAACACAATAGCAAAGAATAAAAAAAATAATGAATATAAAATAATTGTAGCAAATGGTAAATACTGTAATAAATGAGAATTTTGAATTAGTGTTAACTGTAACTAATTTGAGACTACAAAATAATATTTAATGTAGTAAAATGTGGTTATTATAGTCTCGAGATAGTACTTGTTCCAAACACACCCTAAGTTTTTTTTTTTTTTTTTTCAATAGCCTTTGTCCTATTTGACATTCTTTATAAAAATCAATAGATCTATTAGACATGAAATTGAATTTTGTCTAATAAAACTCTACGGGCTATATGGGTGCTGAGTTGGTTATTATAATATGTGTTTGGGGTGCATACAATTTTAGTATGAATTATTTGGGATGGGATTATTTTAGTATAGTAGAAAATAGTAAGCATTGTAACAAATATGAAAAGAGAGAACTGAGTTGAAAATAGTAAACATTATAACAAAAAAAGATTAGAAATAATGTAGTTAATTGTAAGTTTTCATAGTTGGGAAACACCAACTATTATAATTGGAGCCTCAAACATAGAGTGGACTATTATATCGAGCCCCAACTACGATAATCAGACCCGTTGCACCTACTTGAAGTTGAGCCCAAATACACCATAAGTTTCTTATTTTGTGTAAAATTAAAATTTAAAAAAAAATCATCAAATAGGTTAAAGACCTATTAGATATAAAAATTTAAAGTTCACAAATCCACTTAATACATAATGAAAGGTTAATAAATATACTTTCTAAAGTTCATAAACTTACTAGTCATAAACTTGAAAATTCAAGAACTAATTTGTATTATAACCTAAATCTATCAAATTAACCACGGGTAGTTTCACTTATAATTCAATGGTTAAATTACACCTTTAGTCTTTAAGTTGGAAGGTTATTAAAACATTTTTAAAATTTTAGTAATCTATTTAAGTATATACTTACACAATAGGACTAAATTTATAATTTAGGTCCCGTTTGGTAATCATTTTGTTTTTTGTTTTTGTTTTTTAAAATTAAGCCTATGAACACTACTTGCACCTCCAAATTTCTTCCTTTATTATTTACTTTTCATGGTTTAAAAAACCAAGCCAAATTTTGAGAAAAAAATAGCTTTCAAAAAATAGTTTTGTATTTAAAATTTGGTTAAGAATTCAACTATTACACTTAAGAAATATGTTTTTTTTTTTTTATAAGAAACGTAGATAAAATAAGGTTCATTTTTACAAATAAAAATAATTATCAATACTCTGGAAATAGTAAAGTGAAGGGAATTGTGATAATATTAAATAAGTGATAAGATAACCTGATGTGTTGGCCCATTTTAAATGCAACCCAACCAACAACTTTTAATTTCAATATATGTATTTTATATCTTTTTGTGTGGGATCTTGAGGTTCTGAAAAGGCCATCACTCAATTTCTAATTTCCAACTTATTGAAGTTGAAGCCTCATGAATCATTTGTCTCTAAGTAGGCCATGTCTGTCACCTCTTCATCTACAATTTATTTACTTTGTAACACAATAATGTTATCAAAACATCTATTTATCTTTTCTGATCAAGTGTTTAAATCTCCATTTCACATTTGTTCTACCGAACGAGAACTCTCATTTTAGTCATGGGCTTAAAAATTTACATGAAAGCTCAAGAAACTCTTATTTATGGGCTTAAAACAAAATATTTTATCGTCGAAATATTATTGAAGAAATATATGATATTGTAAGAGTTTGGACATAATATCTTTACTCTAACGTCATGTTGTTAAATCACCATTAAACTAAAAGGCAAAAAAAAAAAAAAAAAATCGTGTAATTAAGTTTCATATAGTCAAAAACATGTACAACTCAACCTATATATAAATAAATGGTTAAAAGGTCTGTAGTTCAAATCTTCATATTCTTATTATAAAAGAAAATCTTGGTTAAAAAATACTTTTGGTCCCCATTTAGTCTTTAAACTTTGGTTTGTAATACTTTAATCCATATACTTTTAATTTTATAACAATATAGTCTCTGTACTTTCAATTTTGTAATAATTTAGTCTCTGACGTGTATTTATTTGTTTATTTTTATTTTTATCAAAATTAGATGTCAATTTTAATTATTTTATGATGTAGAGTTTGTATTTTATAAAAATATTTAGTCTCTAGTTAGTTTATAGATTTATTTATGCAAAAAATTTCATTAAATATTAATGCTAAATTTTCACCATAAAAACTAAATTTTTACATAAAAAATTTAAGATTAAAATGGTTATAAAATAAAGGGATCTTTTTAAATATAAAAAAATATTAAAAATTATTTAGGCTTTATAGTCCAAAGTTCAAAAAAATACAAAGTAGTATTGAAACTCATTGTTAATATTTTTTTGAATTTTTCCATTTATAAGAATTTCTAAAAAATAAATCTTTATTAATGAGTTATCAAACAAGTATAATAAAACAAGAATTTAATTAAAGTCCAAGATCATAATCATCATTACAAAAGAGGAAAGAAAAAGGACAAGAAGACAAAAAGATGATGCAAGACTACTTATTTCCTCAAGTGCTTATCTCTTTATATAAAATTGATTATTTAAATGTGACAAAGCAAAGTTAGGTCATTCTTTTTTAAAAGGTCAATAAAAGTCAGCTTTTTTTTTCCCACCATTTATTTGGGGAGAAAAATGGGGGAAATGTGAAAGTGAATGAGGTGTTAAATATCTATGATGTGGCCTACAACTTTATGTGGCTACAAAATTAACTTTAAAAAACTTGAAGCCTATAATTAATATTTAAACTAAAAAATGGGTTGAATTATTATTTATTAGATTATTTTTAAACAATAACAACAATGAGTACTTCTATAATTTCCATTCCTCTTTTGGATACAACTTTGAAATTTCTTGTCAAATTGTTATGTGTACTATAGGGTACTCTCTTGCTTTTGCTTGGACATGTGGGGGAAAGATACTCTAAGCAAATTAACAAGTCAAGAGGAGAGAGAGAAAAAAAAAAAAAAAAGGAGAGAGAAGGTGGAGAAAAGAAGATATTCTTGAAAAAAAAAAATTGAAATATCATCTCGTATTTTGAAATCTGTCCAATTTTAGTTCATAAAGTTTCGAATGTGCGATTTCAAACCTTGTAATTTCAATATATCTTAAATTTAGTCTATTAAAATTATTTTTTTTATCTTAAATAATAATAATAATTTTTATACAATGGATACGTTTGGATTGATTTGAGAAAAAATATATTTTTCAAAAAAATCATTTTTATTTAAACATTTTTGACAAAAATTATTGAAAATACTCTTCAAAAGCTATTTTGACTGGTTGTCAAACACTTCATTTTTTTTCTAAAATGATTTATTTTTTTAAATTAAACACTTGAAATGCATTCAAAGTACATCTGAAATATGGTATTTGAATATATTTTCAAAATTTAGAGTGAAAATACTAATAAATAACAAATAATTTGGGAAAAAATCAACAATAAAGACTAAATTTTAGTTTTTTTTTAAAAGTACACTAACTAAAATTGAACAAACTTAAAAATACAGGACCAAAATGATATTTTCTTTAAAAAAAAAGAAAGTTAATTGTATTGGATATGTGTATGTATGCATATATAATCTTGTTTTAATTTGTAAAAGTTTACTTGTTCTTAATTTGAATTAATTATTAATTAAATATAAATTTGTTTGGCATAACTTGGATTACACGTCTTATGATGTCATGTAAAATTTTTATGAATGGGAATCAAACGTTTTAAGTGTAAAAACAAAGGATATATTTAGAACCTAAAAAATGAAAATAGGATTTTAATATTTTTTTTCTTAATTAATGAATCATTAACAAATTGATCTATTCCTTTGTCCAAAGTTTTGCTTAATCAAAGACAAAAGCTTTAGATTCTTGTGTAATTTGTATTATTCTAAATTAATCAATCCACTATTAGATTCTTATGATATTATTTTATAAGAAATTTTGCAAAACTAAAGTCAAAATTAAATTCTCTTAATCCCTATTAACTTGTGTAACGTGCGTCATCTATACAATTTTAATAATCTCTCTTAATTTATAATATTAAAATATTATAATTCAAATTATTTTCTTACCACGGTCTCATTTGTGGTTTAATATTTTTCGAACCAATACATATTAACCATAAACCCTTTCATTTCATTATTAATAATGGATTGGTCATTATTTTATGAGTAGGGCTTATTTTAATAAATACGAGATATCTGATCAAACATATATTTGCAGTTAGATCATGATGAGTAGTCGTGTAACCACTTTCAGATGAAGAGGTATAATAAAACAAATATTTGTTTAAACATATATCGATAGCTAGATCGTGAGATATTTCATGTTTATGCTCTAAACTATACGCATACGTAAGAAGATATACTAAATTGTTATATAATTACTTCAACTCAAATAGTTGCGATCGAGGTTTAAAATATCGATATTGACGAAAATATCAATGTCTTGATTTTATGAAAATTTCAATGAAAATATTGATAGAATATCGATTTCAATGAATATTTTTGAGAAACTTATAAAAATAAAATAAATTTAAATTAACAAAAAAACATTTTATGGTTTTCGAACAAGATAAAATGTCTATTACGTCTATCATATTTATATTAGTGATATTTTGATGTTTATTTTTATATTTCGTTTTTTTGTTTGTGATATAATAAAAATATTGATTCACTCCTCGTGTCGACGTCAAGTCGATGAAAATGTAGAAATATCGACATGTAGATGGAAATTTAATACTATGATTGTAATGAAAGACAAAATGAAAACATGGTTAGAAGATGCAAGGACAAAATGGAAGTGTAAAAATTCCCTTCTATAGTCCACTTTATACATAGTATAGCGTTGCAGTAATTATGCGTGCTATTTTAGTTTTGATGGAACTTTAATTTTTTCAATATCGATAAAATGTGACGAGATAAGTTATCAATTTCTTTTTAATATAAAATGAAAAAAAGAAAAAAAAAAAAAAAGTGACAAATCTATATTGGATAGAAAGTATTCTGGAATCCACCAACTTATTTTACCATTTTCTCAAAAGAATTCTTTATCCCCAACTTGAATTCACATCGTGACCTAAAAAAAAAGTAATCACTTTTTTTTTTTAAAAAAAAAACTTTTTTTCTTTAAGTAAGAATAGAAAGATAAAATCTTCAAACAACAAATTAGGTGATTTTTAATATATTCAAATAAAATTTATCATTGATCAAGTAATTTATAACACACTTGAATAAAGCTCACTACAGACGGTTTCTAACCCATTCTAAATATAAATTCAACCATACTCGATTTGAAATGAAAAATAAAAAAAAAAATAAAAAAAAAAAAACCACCTTTGGTTTTTACACAAATTAGAACAAAACTCATCTCATAAATTTTAATTTCCACTTCAATTCATTAATTAATTAATACAAACAAATAAGAAAAATCAACAAACCCAATCTCTCTTCCTCTAATATTCTCAATCCCAACCGTCCATATCCATAGCTAAAGATTCTTTAATTTGTACAAAAAAAAAAAAAACATTTTATCAGTCAAATTCTTCTTGGGAGTGTCAATATAATCCTTTAAGCCAAATATCCAAAAACTCCGGTCTTCAATGTTTTTTCATAGTCAATTTGAAGTTGGAATCCGCCATAGCCACCGAGCTCGGCGTCGAATGTAACAGAAGAAATTCAATTTTCATCCATTTTTTTTCTTACCGATCAATTCCTCGGGATCTATCTTGAGAATCCTTAACATCGTTGAGGTAAATTTTGACGTCGACGGTGTTAAATGGGTTGGTCACCGGATTTCCGCCGTTTTCCTCGAAGGCGACACGGAGGCGGCCGATGAGAGCGACGAGAGTAGTCCACGGCTGTTGAGTTGGGCAATTGCAGTAAGGATCCACCGGGTAGAGGTGGCCGAAATTAGGACAGGTGGCGGTGTGAACTTTAGTCTGCCCTAATTCGTCGAGATAACAGAGGAACTCGACGACATTCGCTCCGCTGCAGCAGGCGAGGCTCAATGTCGGGCAGCGGTTTCTCAGGTACTGCCGGAATCTATTCCAGTCACGGCGTTTCAAGCACTCGTACCGGCTGGCCAATGGCGGTGGTCGGACCGACACGGACACGGACGGGTAGTATTGAGCGTAGAAAGATTCGGAAGGGGAACGGGTGGAAGTGGTGGTGGTGGTGGAGGAGCTCCGACGGCTGAGGGCGGCAGCGGCGGCGGCTGCGACGGCGGCTGACATGGCAAGAAACAGGGGGGTTTTTTGGAAGAGAGGAAAATTGGGAAAACAGAGAATGAGGAAAGAGGGAGAGAAATGGAAGAGAATATAAAGGGAAGGAAGACGAAGGGCAAAATGGTAAAAAAGATTGTGGGGGCCATTTTTTGAGGAGACAAAAAGTGGGGGCCACAGCATTGACAGCCACGTCATGGCATTGAGGACCATTTCAAGTATCTTTCACGTCATATGATATTGTTCTGCTTATGGCTTTTTGGATAACTAGCCTTGCTTTTACGTATTCTAATTTCTAACCTTGGATTAAAATATTCATCTCACATCCAATTTTTCCATCTAATATTTCTATTAATAAAAAAAAAGATAATATTATTTCTAAGAAAAATAACAATATATTTTTTTTTCTTCATGTTTTTGATGAATAAGTATATTTGATTAAAATATTTTTTTATCTTATTTTTTTAGTGTAAGTTTTTTGTCTTTAAATTTTCAAAATATACATTTTCAGTAAGAATATGTTTAAATATTTAAATATAGATTTAAAATATCTCTAAAGTAATTTTTTTATTATATTTTAAATTAGAAAATAATTTTAGGGAGGAGATAATTTTTATAATTTAAAATATCATATAGGTATCTAAGGTAGTAAAAAAAACTACTTCAAAACCTTTTAAACATATTCTTAAAAGCACAAGGACTAAAAAGTTACCATTTAATATTTCGGAGATCAAAACACACCTTCTTTGAAAATTAGAGACTTAAATAATAATTTTCTAAAAAAATTACAAATATTATTTAAAATAATACTTGAGTTGTTTCTATTTGTAAAATAAATAATAGATGTTGTTATTAGTATATATTTTCATAATAAGATTAATAAATGATAAAGTTTTATGTTTTAGATGTATTTATAGAAGATATCATAGATATCAATTGATTTTTAACCTCAACACGGACCCTCTAATTTATGAATATTTTGATTTATTGACGAATATTTTAATAATTTTCTAACATTATAGGTAATAAATTGGAAAATGACAACTGTAGGGTTCAATTATTTAATGTTAAAATTAGGTAAGTATAATTTCCTTCTGGAGTATATGTCAATTTAAACATGAGAAGCCTGGCTGTTAACTTTTTTTGGGAATTTGTTGTTAGATATAGCCATATAAATTTGTGTAAATTGTTAATACAAAGTTCTTTTAATGGCTGTGCTTACTGTCATACATAAGACATAATTTATGGTAAATTTCGATTTCGCTAAATCATTTTTTTTTCAAAGGATTTCGCTAAATTTTAAGTTTGAACTTTTAATTTTGTGCATAATAAATCCGTAAGTATATAATTTTGTGTATAGATAAATTTCTGATAAATTTAAATTTGTAATGATCTGATAGATTTAAAATTAAAATTTATATGTACTAGATTGTAATCTTAATTTTTAAGAATGTGTTTGGTGACTATTTGGTTTTTTGTTTATAGTTTTTGAAAATTAAGTCTACAAATACGTTTACCACTTCTAAATTTATTTCTTTGTTGTCTACTTTTTATCCATGTTTTCAAAAGCTAAGCCAAAAATTGAAAACTTAAGAAGTAGTTTTTTTTTTTTTTTTTAATTTTATAAAACTTGTTTGTTGTTTTTAAAATTTGGCTAAGAGATCCAACTTTAGTATTTAAGAAATATGCAAATTATTGTGAAAAATGTGAGAAAATATGACTTAATTTTCAAAAACCATAACAAAAAATAAAAATGGTTACTAAATACGGCCTAAACTTTCAATTACTAAGGCCCCTTTGGTAACGATTTCGTTGTTTAGTTTTAGTTTTTGAAAATTAAGCCTAGACACTATTTCAACTTCTAAATTCCTTCCTTTGATATCTATTTTTTACTAATGGTTTAAAAAATATAAGCCAAATTTTGAAAACTAACAAAAAAAAAAAAAAAAAGTTTTTAAAATTTTGTTTTTGTTTTTAGAATTTGGCTAAGAATTCTATAATTGTACTTGAGAAATATGCAAGTTATTGTAAAAAATTAGGAGAAAATATGCTTAATATTCAAAAATTAAAAACAAAAAACGAAAGGGTTATCATATGGGACCTGAATGAATAGTTTTAAAATATATACCAACTAGAACTATTAAATGAACACGCTGAATTTAAAGTAAAATTAAAATACAGATAGAAGTAGAATTTAAAACAAGATAATATTGGTTCGAATACTATTTTAATCCTTAATTTTTTTTTAGTTTTATTTCATTTTGGTTTTTGTACATTCAAATGTCGAATTTTATTTCCTATATTATTCAATAATATTTTAATTCAATCAGTTGGTTTAAAGTTTGATTTTTCTTACAAGATAAAAAAGTATTATTAGCATTTCTTTCATAATTTGTGAAAATATATTCACATAAGAAAATACAAATTACAATCCTTATTTAAGCAATTTTGATAAAAGTTAATTTTATAGGACTAAATTTAATTAGATTTATTAAAAGTACATTGACTAAAACTAGATAATTATTGAAAGTATAACAACTAAATTGAAATAAATCAAAGTATAAGTACCAAGATGTTATTTTAACCTAAGTTATTTATTGGAGAAAATACATCTTTGGTCCTGGATTTTGGGTCTAGTTTCTATATGGTTTCTAAGTTTTAAAACATTACATTTTTAATCATTAAATTTTGAATTTAATTTCAATTTTGTTTATAGGTTTCAAAATATAACAATTTAAGTTTATTTCCATTCGATGGTCCGTTTATAGAATTTACACTTTTAGCCTCAATTCTAACAAATACTCACTTTCAATATTTTTTATGTTACAGTCTACTGATTAATTTAAATTTGATTAAAATAATTATAATGAAATAAGTTTCACATCTTTTCATCATTATCAAAATCAATTTTAAAATTTCGTTCATAATTATTTTGAATTAATTAATAGGCATTAACGACAAAGATATAATTGAGTATATAGTGAAAAATTGAGTTTAAAAATATAATACTTAGATACAAAATTGGAATGAAACTTTAATCTCAAATATAAAATTGGCTTTGTTTAGTAAACATTTGATTTTTTTTTTTTTTAATTAAGCTTATATCATCCACATTTCCTAGAATAATTTGCATATTTTTTAAGTATAATGGTTGAATTATTTATCAAAATTTAATAACAAAAACAAAAAATTGAAAGCTACTTTTTTTAGTTCTCAAAATTTGGCTTAGTTTTTAAACCATTAATGAATAGTAGATAACAAATGAAGAAATTTGGAGGTAAAAGTAGTGTCTGTAGACTTAATTTTAAAAAACAAAATGGTTAATAAATTGACCATAAATAATGCCGCAGTTATCTTATTCATAAAGAGAACTAGCTAAATTATTATAAATTAAAAAAAAACCAGAAAATAACTAATAAATATTATCTTTAATTGAACTATGCTGGTATCGTCATACATATATTAATATTAGAGTTGATAAAAGTACAAAAGGCAACTCAAATTCAATGGCATAATAATCTAACCTAAAGTAGAACAAAATTTAATATGGGTATTTGGATTGACAATAATGAGAGAGGGGATATGATTTATTTATCCATTTTTAAAAAACAAGAATGGATATGATTAAAGCAAGTTAACTTGAAAAGATGTAATTATTGAGCATAAGGCATATTCAGATATGTGGGAATTAAATAATTGAGAGCGTGAGGAATGGAATTTAATTTAATAATTGAAGTAATCTAATAGGAGAGGGTATTTTGGAATTTAGAGAAAAAAAAATACTGAAATATTATTATTATTTCGATAAATTCCAAAAGGAAAAAAAAAAAAAAAAAAAAAGGAAAAGGAATGACAGTGTCCTAACTAATCCAATATAAAAAGATTATCTTATAATATAATGTCCAAAAAAAAGGTCACGTCACCTTTTATTCGGGCATTATTATCAACAGAATCGTACAAGGCGCAATGAAACATGGGAACAGCAAATGTCATTTCTTTTCATTACATCTTTCTGTCCATTTGGAAGGTAGAATAAAAATAGAGATGTCAATAAAATATAATATTAAAATAAATTAAACATAATATATAAATATATGAAATAAAATAAAAAAGATGGATTTCTCTAATTTTTTTGGATCTTACTCCCTGCGTGTCTTTCAAAGCCTACCAAATGTCACTATTTATAGGCAATTTTGGCAAGTAGGAAGTGGATTAATAGATATTAATAATGTGTAATATTGAGACACATCAACAATACTTTGGAAAATTGAGGCATGACACATGATCAATGGGTACTAAGCATGAGCATTTAATAGACATCTATTATCATGATATTTATAATACTCCTTCTTAGATGTTCATTATATATGAAATATGCTTGATTAAAATTCTACTGGGAAAAAAATCCTTATGAAGAAAAAATATTGCATATTTCATATAATTTAATACTCTTAAAAAGAATGTAGTATATTTACTCCACCTCAAGGAAACATCATTTGAGATCTCTTAGTAGCTGCATTCCAATATTGTGCACAAGTTTTTTAAATATTGCGATAGGTAAGCCTTTTGGAAACAAGTCTGCCAGACAAATTATATTTCGAACAAATTTGTTATACCGTGATGTAGTCATTTTTTTCAAGATCATGAGTGTGGAAAAGTTTCGGTGAAATATGTTTTGTTTTATCTCTTTTAACATATCATCATTTGCTTTGGGATATGCATGTTGTGTTGTCTTCGTATAATATCGTTGGAAGATTTTTACTATAAGACAAACTACGTATTCCACGAATGTGTTGAGTGATTGATCTTAGCCATAAACATTTTTGACTAGTCTTATGCATTACAAGAATTTCAACGTGATTTGAGGAAATGGTCTGTTTCACTGGTCACCGTGACACATAACAGTTCTTCCATATGTGAACGGATAACCTGTTTGAGATCTAACCTTATGTGGATAAGATAAATATTCAGAATATGCATAGCCAACTAAATAAAAAATTGATTTATTTGAATAAAATAAACGCACGTCAAAGATAACATAGTATATGCTTAATTTCATTCTAATGTCTTTTGTTGGAGAATTATATCTTGCTAATAAATTCATTGAAAATACAATATCTGGTATTGCATTATTAGCAAGATACATAAGTATACCAATTGCACTAAGATATGGTACTTTAGGTTCAAAAAGTTATTCGATATCATCTCGAGGTTGAAATACATATTTCTTCACATCTAGTGAACGAACTTCCATTGGAATATTCAATGGATGTGCTTTGTCTATATAAAATCTTTTTAAAACTTTTCCTGTATAAGTTGATTGATGAACAAATATCCCACCTACTAGATGCTCAATTTGCAAGTCAGGAAAAAATTTTGTTTTTTTGAGATATTTCATATCAAATTATTTTTTAAGATATTCTATTGCATTTGAAAGCTCGTTAGGAGTTCCAATTATATTTAAATCATCAACGAATACCGTTATAATAGCAAATCATGACTGTGATTTATAGGGGTGTTCGTGGGTTGGGTTGGGTTAGGTTTGATTTAAGGATTTTTTAGATCCAACCCAAATGTTTGGATGGTAAATTTCTTTAACTCAAATAACCCTTATTAAAAAAATGAACCAAAACCCAACTCAACCACGAAATATTTGGGTTAGATTGGTTTAGGTTATTCAGGTCATTTATTTAAATATTTATTCTAAAAAGAAGTAAAATGTTAATATGTAAAAATTTGATTTAATTATTTTCATATATTGAACTAAAATTAAAAACTCAATCTCAATTTATATAATAAAAATTTTCTCTCCAAGGTGTTAAAAAACTATTTTAAAGAGTTGTCGAAGAATAAATTATCCTGAACATAAAAGAGTTAAATGAAACTATAAAATAAATGTATATATAATTGTACCAAAAGTACAAAAAAAATATACATTTTTAAGTTAATGATAAGTTCGAGTTGGTTCATGGGTTCATATAAATCATCCAAACCAACCCAAATGAATTGATAACTCAACCCAAACCATATTGGATTGGGTTAATCTGTTTTTTCAGGTCATCAGGTTTTTTGAACACCTCTAATGATTTCTTTATAAAAACACATGGACATATTGGATTGTTTTGATATCATTATTTCAACAAATATCCAATCAAGCGATCGTACCACATTCATCTTAAATGTTTCAATTCATATAGCAATCTCTATAATTTTATTGAATACAATTCCCGAAAATTTGATTTATATGTTTCAGGTACCTTAAATCCTATGAGATTCTCATATAAATATCATTATTAAAAGATTCATATAAATATGATGTGACTACATCCATAAAATGCATGTCTAGATTTTCATACACAGTCAGGATAATTAAATATCTTAATGTAATTGCATCCCATCGAAAAATACATCCCTTCATAATCAATGCCAGGTATTTGTGAAAAACCTTGTGCAACTAGTCTTACTTTATATCTTGTGACCACATTATTTTTATTTATTTTTCTCACAGATACCCATTTGTATCCCACAAATTTGACATTTTCTAATGTTTAGACTACTGGTCTAAAAACCTAATGTTTTGAGAGTGAGTTTAATTATGCCTCAATTGCTTTTTTCCACTAAAGCCGATATTTTCTATGTCAACATTCTTCAACAGATTTTGGTTTAGAATCATTTTCTAGATATAATATCAAGAGCAACATTATATGCAAAAATATTGTCAATAATTACATGAATTCGGTTCCATTTTTTTCTTGTCATGACATAGTTGATTGAAATCTCATTATCATCTTTAGGTATTTCACCTTCCTCACTAGTCATATCAAAGATTTCTTCATGGATATTTACATCCTCAACCAAGTTTTTAAAATTTCAATTTTATACAATTTTCATCTTTCTTTTGATTTAGGTGTTTAATACATCTCTAAATTTTTAGTTTTATATTTAATGATTATTCAATCATTTTTAAAAATCATGACCTTTATTGGATATAAAATTTAAATTTTATGTCAATAAAATTATTT
The DNA here is from genome assembly GCF_027475165.1 of Benincasa hispida. Lineage (NCBI taxonomy): Eukaryota > Viridiplantae > Streptophyta > Magnoliopsida > Cucurbitales > Cucurbitaceae > Benincasa > Benincasa hispida. Next base: position 32,237,616 of record NC_143485.1, read on the forward strand.
TTTAAATAATTAAAACATTCATTAGGCCTAATGAAAGTTTTTCAACCTCAAAGAGCTATTAGACTAAAAAAAGATGCAAAACTAACCATATAACTTTTTTTCTTCTTCCAAATAATAGGTATATAATAAAGATGGAACAAATAAGGATCAAAGTATTGAAAAAATTACTGATGAAGCCCTTTCCATTCAATGAAAAAGTTTTGTGAGTAGAAATTTTGTCAATTTTTTAGAGTAAAAGGGAAGTCTTCGAGTACTTTTTCAACGAAATTCTTTTAATCATTTAAAATTAATTTTGATGTCATAAAAATGACATTTAAAAATATAAAATTAAATTTAAATAATTAAATCTATGTTTAAAAGTAATTTTAGACTTAATATAAATTATTTTATTACGAATAAAGAGCGATTATTGAATTGTTTTAAAATGGATGAAATTCATTTTTAGCATAGGTTATAGAGTTGTTTTCAAAAATTGAAAAATAATCAAAATATTTATAAAATTTAACAAAATTTCAGAATCTATCATTTAGACACTGATAGAAGCTTATCAGTGACATTAATAAACACTGATAAAAGTGTATTAGTGTTTATCGGTATCTATCATGGATAGATTATGAAATTTTACTATATTTTGTAAATATTTTCAACAGTTTTACTTTTTGAAATAATTTTTCTAGATACTGAATAGATACGGATAGATACTGATACAAAATTATGTGTTTAAAGATGATTGACCTAAGGTAAAATGGATTTTTCATCCACTTTGAATAAATTCTTTTAAATTTTTAAACGCAATTTTTATGACATCAAAATTAAATTTAAATATTATTTTAAATTTCAAGCGTAGGATTCGAGTGAGGTTAAGGAAAATGTAATATCCATGTTCCTCCTTAAAAATATCTTATTTTTCCTAAAAAAAATCCATTATTCATTTGACACACGTTCTCTTTTATGGAAAAAAAAGGAATTAATTCTCTAATCTAGTCAAATATTTATTTTCAAGTAAATTATTTTATCATCCTTAAACATACATCACACAAAACGAATAAAAAAAACATCTTTCATATTAGTTTAATGTCTAACTATATTAGTAGTTTAAATTTTATAACTCTATATACTTTTAATTACATGGTACTGTTTTTAAATATCTAAAGTTGATTAACTTCATCCACTTTCAATAAAATTTAATTTTATCATTCTTTATTTTGAAGTTAATTTCTTTTTGTCGAATTTGAAAAAAATGATAATTACAATTTAGTCCTTATGATTTGGAGAAAATTAAAATGTAGTCCCTATAATTTTAAAGGTTAGAATTTAGTTTTTATAGTTTGATAAAACCTCATAAATATTTCCTATGATTTGATAAAATCCACATAATTAGTCATATCGTAGATACTCTTTATGAGAGTTTTGTCAAAGGGTTGCAAAAACCGTCACCCCAAACATTCAATTGTAAAAATTGAGTCTTCAAACTCATATCAATGTTAAAATTGAACCATCGAACTTATAATAGTTGAAGAAACTTGACTCTCAAATAAGTTGAACTTATACAATTGTTATCGTTTTTACAGTTATATATGTAAGCTTTTGGGTTTAATTTTAATAATTTTTATAAGTTCGAGAACTCAATTTTTATAATTGAAAGTTTAATGGTATAGTTGCAACTACAATTATACTTTAGGAGTAGTTTGTGCAATTTACTTTTTATCAAATTGTAAGGAAGAAATTCTAATTATAAACTATAAACACTAGATTTTAGGTCTAAATTTAGGATTTAACGTTACAAAATTTTCATTCAAGAAAAATGGAATGTGAATTTGAGAGAAGGCTATATAAAAGAAAGATTTTAATTTATAACCTCTACACAACTATTCTTAGATTTCCGTACACCATCATCCTTTTCATGCCATAAAAGCTATCAATCACAAAACACGTCACTTTTTTTTTTTTTTTTTTTTCATCGATTCCTTAATGAAAATTTAATGGTTAGAACAAAATTTCAACTTTCAACTTAAAAAGATTAATTAGAAAAAAAAAATTAAATACAAAACACACGTCACTTTTTTTTTTTTTTTTTCATTATTCATTCATGAAAATTTAATAGTTAGAACAAAATTTCAACTTTCAACTTAAAAGGATTAATAAAAAATAGAAAAAAAATTTAAAATACAAAACACATCTCACTTTTTTTTTTTTTTTTTTTTTTTTTTTTTCGATTCATTAATGAAAATTTAATGGTTAGATCAAAATCTCAACTTTCAACTTAAAAAGATTGATCAGAAACAGAAAAAAATTTCACTTGATTTCAAAATTCATCCTATGATCCCATTTGTTTTATAGATTCTTTATGAAATTTTAGACAGACATTTAATGTCGCTATTTATTTCACAAAATTTCACTTTTTAAATCCAGGATATTGTTATCTAGAGAACTTTAAAACCCATATGACATCTGTAAAAGTGTGGAATTTTTATGTTTGGGAGATAAATAGTAAAAATATAACTTAATTAATTAATAAATTAACATCAAATATTCATTGCTATTAATTTTAATTAATTAAATATAAATATATTATTTAGATTTAATAAATTTCAACTAATATTTTTACCATTAATATTTTATGCTATATTAACTATTTAATATAAATTATTTTTTGTTATCAAAATTTTTTAATTAATCAATTAATTTAATTATTTTTAACTGAAAAGTATTTTTTTATTTTATTAATTAAATAATTAATTAACATAACAATAAATTAATTAATATTAAATTTAATTGATCTCTTACATTTAATTAAGTAGTTATTTACTTTAGTTTCTATATACAAATTATTGAATTTAACACAAATATTAAACTTTCAAACATTAATTATTCTGTACATCCAAACACAGACATTAATTATTTCAGATTTTTAAAATACATACATTCAAATCCTAGATATTTAAATATCTATATTCATGAAATAATATGACAATCCAAATAGTTCCTAAAAGTTTCAATTTTACCTAAAAATTAGGAATCTTCCAATATTAATCCTAACTTTTTAGGAAATTTCTTATAAATAACAAAATTCCAAAAAATATTTAGACTTTATAATTAAAAGTTGGAAAAATACTTTATACTTTTGAAATTTTTTACTTTAAATGTAAATATTTTTAAATATTTATTTATATTTAAAATGGCTCCTAACTTTTTAAGACATTTTGAGCAAAATTGGGACAGAGATAAATTAGGGACAAATTTGAAACTAAATAAACTATACAGACTGTCTCCAACATATGCAGTTAACTTCAATTTGGCACTAAGATTCTAAAAATCCCAATTTTATCACAAATTAGACATTTAAATACATGGTCAAATTTTAGAAATAAGTACTAGTTTTTCTAGTTAAACTTTATTTCAAATTTGAAAAGTGTTTCTAAAATAGAAAAAAAAATACAACACATAAATTTATAGATAAAATTAGTATTTATAATTAATCTTAGTTTTAAAAGAAAAAATATGAAATGGATCGAAAGATTTAGACAATCATCAAACATTTTTTAAAATTCAAAGACCCTATTTGACACAATTTCACTTGTTCAAACCATCTCTTGGTTCACATATCAACATTTTCATCAATATTTTCTCATTTTCATATAGATTCGACGTCATCACGAGAGGTGAATCAATATTTGTATTAGATCGTAAGAAAAAAAACCATAAAACATAAGAAATAAACAACAAAATGAAACAAATTTGAATACAATATAAATAATAAATATTTTAATTAAAATGATAAAATATTTACTTTTTGGTATTTTCATCGTCATTCTCGTAAAATTGAGACTTAAAAATTTTTGTGAAAAAATATATATTTTAAAAGAAAAAAAAAATATAATATTAGTTTATTGTATGTAGTGGCATGAGGACCAAGCCTTAATTACTTTTCTCTTATTTTTCTCCTTTTGTGACGACAAATACGCACTATGCTTAGTTGGAGAAAAGGAATACACAAAAGTGTGGGGAAACAAAAAGATAAACCAATTCGTTAAAGTCTACCTAAATTTACTATTTATTTTGAATATCAAATAATACTTTTTCACACCTTTTTTTTCCTATTTATTTTTAAAAAAACATTTATTAATTTATTTTCTTTTTTTCCAATTGTCGTATTTGATTGTTACCCTTAAATCTTCAGATAGATCTCCTCCAACAATTCCTCTCTAGATTAGATCTAATCATTCCTCTCTAGGTTAGATGCTCAAGTCATGATATTTTAACTTTATTTATATATATATATATATATATATATATATATTTATTGATTTTTATTTTTATTTTTTGAAAATGAGATATTTTATGTAAATACATGAAAAATATAGAAATTTGAAAAAAAAATGAAAAATTACTATTTCATGTTTATTTTCTAGTGTTTTTGAAAATCTCATTGAGGCATATTTAGAAATTGTATTATTATAATCTAAATTGTTATGAACAAAATGTTTGATAGTATATTTATAATTTATAAAAATAGTTATAGTTGTCAACTAAATATTAAATTAACAACATGTTTTATATATTAAAATTTGGATAAGTAATATTTTACCATATCAAATAATTTATAATATCAATTTTAAATACTCTAGTTTAGCAAAAAGAATACCCTGAAATATTTATTAAATTTTTTCTTAATTTTGTAAAAAAAAATAAAATTTCAAATTCAAAATCTGGTAAATAAATATGTAATTTAAGATTTTTCACTATTTTTTTTTTATTACAATGCAAGAAAAACACGATTACACAGGGATCGAAATAAAACCAACAGTTTCGTCAATAATAATAATAGAAAGAGAAAAGAAGGCCAATCCCCCAACCAAATACATTCATATCGTCATATCAATGCACGAGAGTGTTTGAGGTCAACAGATAAACAACACGATTTCCTGAACGAGGCGTAAAGTGAACCGACCGCAATATATGAGAAAGAAGATATTTACTAAATGTGACTTCGAGAGTCTAAAATCTAAATGATGTACATACAAGTGTCTAGAGAATCTAAACAGATTAAAACTAGATTTTGGAAAAGAATGATTTCACATCCGATTTCAACTTCATTCAAAACTAGGTTTGTCAAAGTAAGATTCTTTTAATGGAAGAAGTTAGAGGAACATTTGAGATAACTTTTTAAATTACAAAAATATAATTATTATTATTTGTGAAATATGTCTTAAAAATGAGTTTGAAATTGACAAGACAAATAGACATTGTAGTGGTGGAAATGGATGGGGAGTAAATAATTATAAAGGGGAGAGTGTGTGTTTTGTTTTGTAATATTGAAAAAGACATTTTGAATTGAATTTCTTCTAAATGGTTGCCACACCATTGTTAATATAATTAATGGAGTTTGAAGTTGTGAAGAGATGGTACACTATTGGTTTGATTGGGATATTTGGCAAAGAAAAGAGGGTCATTGGTGGCCACAATTTTAAGCCCACTTAGGTATCACTATGAGGATAATATATCATGTGAAAGTGATGCCCTAATTTGTTCTTTTAGTAATACCATTTTCTTTTCCTTTTTTTCTTTCTTTCTATAATTTCAATTCGAGGTGACATTTATCTTTTACTCTCTATGTATATTTTTTAATATGTATGATAAGAAAGTTTATAAATTTATATAAAGGGTTGGAAAATCTGCCATTTTTAAGTTTCCGCATTTTGAAGAATAAGTGTGGTTCCTTAAATATTTGGAATAAGGCCACTTTTACCGATCTGTAATGAAAATTGATGTAATGTAATGAGATTTCACTAATAGATTGATCGTGATGGGCCACAATAAAAAATGTTATTGGATTTTTTTTTATCACGTTTACTTAGAGTTATGAATATGTCACATTAACTGTTATCGTTACTGTTATCATTGCTATTAAAGTCAAACGGTGATGGTAACTTTAACGATAACCATAAATGTGACAGATCTTGTGGTTCTCATGTTTTAACAATACAATAACAGTAATGTAATTTCCAAACTTGATCACCCTCCACTCCTCAATCAAATTGCGCTTATTGATTATAGATTTGGAAATGGGCTCCAGATGTCAGTACATATATGGAACAAAAGCAAACAACACCAAACATAATCGAATGAAGCCAACTTTTCAGATTACCATTAATTTATTATGTTTCATTTAGGGTAAACATGACCTAACTTCATTTAAGAAAATTGCTGTTATTTTTATATCTAGGTATCGACCATCTTAAGGCCTAGATCTGAAAAAATCAGAGTTTTTTTTCTTCTTATCAAGTTCATTCAAAGATTTGAAATTCTAACTTCTAAGTAGATATTATCATAAAAATACATGTTTTTTTGCCAACCAACCACCTCTCGTTTCTAATGGTAAGAAGAAAGATACATTTCTAATTATTATCATTACTGAGTACAAAGGGAAACAAAATAACCAGAACAAAATGAAAGACAAAACAAATCAAAACAAAGAGCAAAATTCTTCGAAAAAATAATACCTTTAACTCAAAATGTCAAATAACCATATCATTGAGCACACACCGAATAAATATGTCAAAAGTTTATTAAAAAGATTTAAATATACAAACTAATACATATAAAAATGATTCTCTTAAAAAAGAATAAAGATCATCTATGTGTATATATTGGGGCCATGGCCCTAGCATCCTAAAAGTGCCTTTGCTTAGAAGTTAAATAATTAAGATAATGCTCAAAGTACGTAAAGAGGGAATATATATGTAACGTGACGTAAATTTATCATTTCAATATTTTCTTGGCATTGTAAGTATAGGTTAGGTCAAGTATTAATTTGATTTCCAAACCTATAGTATAGATTAGCTACTATTAAAAAAATGGAAAGGAAATTAATAATACAAATTTCATTTCAACATAGGATGACCTTTTCAAGTTTGGTATAAAGGCACATCATCCCCAAATTTATAAAAAATTTAAGTGGATAGATTATAATAAATTTAGTCTTTAATTTTTAATATATTATGAGGAGAGTATCTATTATTGATTAAGATTATCTTCTCCATCTAATCTTGTGAAAATTTGTTACAAATTTCCTATTTCTTTTCTTTTTTTAAAATATAAAATTGTTTCAAGCTTTTTATGCTTTTATCTATTTATATATCTTTTGGACTATTTGCACAAACCTATGCCCCTAATTTAATTAAAAAAATGTCAATCTTAACACTACAATTATAATTTTTATATATTCAGAAAATTTTCATAGATAAAAAAAATGTTAAACAATTTATAAAAATAGTAAAAAAAAAAATACTGATAGATACTGATAGACTTCTATCGATCTCTATAAAAGAAGATTAAAGTTTTACTACTTTGTATAAATAGTTTCCCTTACTTTTCTATTTTTGAAAATTTCCCTAATATAATTCTATTTTAAACTTAAATTTGAATTATTTTTAATGGTCATTTTTCACTTCGAACAAATATTCATGACAAATCAATATCGTCTTAAACATGCTAGATTTCTTAATCATTATTATTAATAAATCAACCGATATAATGTTATTGACATTTCAATAACATCAAAACAACAAAATTCTCCATCTTCGAGAAAATTTCCCTTCCTATCATCATTAAACAGGAAAAAAAAGAATGAGCATCAACAACAATAAGAACACGTCAACAAAATAGACATTGTAGCGTGCGCATTGTCGATCGAGTTTCCTGGCTTAGAAGAATAATTTTTTCAAGGACAACCAACATGGGACAATAATTTACTCATAAACAGTAAAGTTTGAACAAAAAACAGTCCATGTTAGGAGCTCCTAATGTTATGCAAATTAAAGGCACAGACAATAGTACAAGAAATGAGGCATGCTACCTCTTTACTTTTTAATTTACCTTTAATATGAACAAATCATCAAGGCATTCACACACTAGAAGGACAAGAAGAATAAATCTCTAAACAAATGGAAGTGATTTAAGAGAATAATCCTCTCTCTTAAAGATGTTCATGAACTAAAGAAGATTGAATTAGTTGAACAATAATTAATTATAATTATATATCTATGTTAAATTTAATTTGTTTTTTTTAATATATATATATATCTTTTTTACTATGTTATATAATTGATTTTTTCTTTTTTTAAATTTCTATCCTGTTTACCATATCTACTCTAGCATCAATAAAGATTTTGTCTTTGGAAATTAAACTTAGTTTAATGTTAATTTAATTGTTTCTAAAATCTTAATTAATCTCGCAAATTTGAAAAAGAAAATTAAAATTAAGTTTTTATATGTTTTCAAGGGAGTGAAGTATTTGGATAAGTAAAGTCTTTATGATAAATGACAAATTGTAGAAAATATTTTCAAAAGTAGTAAATTGTCACTGTCTATCAGTGATAAACAGATAGATGTCTAACAGTGTTTATCACGGATAAATAGTGACATTTTACTATATTTGTAAATAACTTGGCTTCTTTTTATGTATGGCTATTTGGATAACCATTATGTTTATGGGTGTTCATGGGTTGGGTTGAAAGACTTTTCAGACTCAACCCAATTGTTCAGGTTGTAAATTTTTTCAATCCAAATAACTCTTATTAAAAAATGAACCCAACCCAACCCAACCATGAAATATTTGGGTTGAGTTGGTTCGGGCTAATCGGGTCATTTATTTAAAATTTTGTTCTAAAAAGAAGCAAAACGTAAATATGTAAAAATCTAATTTAATTATTTTCATATATTGAATTAAGATTAACAACTCAATTTCAATTTATATAATGAAAATTTTCTTAAATATGTAAAAATCTAATTTAATTATTTTCATATATTGAATTAAGATTAACAACTCAATTTCAATTTATATAATGAAATTTTTCTTTCTAAAGTGCAAAAAAACTAATTTTGAGAGTTGTTGAAGAATAAATCATTCAAAAAATATTGAAATTAAATAAAATTAAAATCAATATATATATATAAATAATTGTGTTATGAGTGATAAAAAAACATATTTTAAAGTTAAGAATAAATTTGGATTGGTTTGGGTTATATTAGGTGGACCCATGAACTAACCCAACCCATAAAATTTTCATTTATTTGAACCCAACTCAATCCAAACTGCACGGGTTGGATTGGGTTGGTCGGTTTTTTCGGGTCATTGGGTTTTTTGAACACCCCTAATTGTAATATTTTTAATTAGCTTTTAACAAAAAAAAAAAAAAAAAAGTAAAATTGAATGAGTTTGAATACACCTTCATTTTAATGCAATTATAATAATGGTCAGGGGATTTTCAAAAATAGAAAAATAGGAAAAAATTATTTACATAAAATAACAAAATTTTAATTTTTTTTATAGAGACTGATAGAAATCTATAGTGTTAGAAATCGATAGAAGTCTATCACTGAGCGGATAGAAGTCTATCTGGTCTTTCAACGATTTTTTACTATTTCTGTAAATAGTTTGATATTGTTTCTATATACGAAAATTTTCCTAATGTTAATACAAATTTGGAAGAGAGAAATAATCTTAAAATATTCTGTTGTTTCAAATACCCCTGTTAAATTACTACTGAATTTAAATCCCTCTAATTCATTACCAATAAATTTTGGGCAGCAATCATATCATAACATGACTTATATTCTAGAAGGATCAAAGAGGACCCCTAAAAGAAAGGATATGGTTTTAGGTCTACCACATGACACTAACTAAAAAGCCATGAACTATGTCATAGTAGTGCCCCAAATCCTACAAATAACTAGATGAACGTGAAATCAACTACGATGTGACTAAAAGTCATAACGTTCCATTTACTCAATTGAAATGATTTTTCCCCCTTTTCTGAATTTAACAATACATGATGCTGAAAAGTTCAACTTTTGATTTCTTTGTCGAGAGCATATATACCTTCAAACTGATTGAGTTATGCTCAGTTAACATAAGAACAAAACAAATAAATAAATTACGATAATTGAAAATGAGTCACAATAAGAACAAAATTTCTTATCTTGCGTACTAACTTTTATAAATTTGTAAAATACATCTTACACATTTTTTTTTTATATATTGACAATTTATAAGTATATAATAAATTTAGGCATTTTTATAGGAAATCTCGAGTATAAATAATGCGTATATACAGTTCACTTGGTTAAGACATTATACATCTATTTTAAAGTGAATATATGGATTCTCAATCCATGTTATTTGAATTATATCTTTATTGAACAAAACAGAATATTTATACTGACTCATTCATATAACTTTTTGTCTGATGCTTCATTAAAAATACTTCATGTGCTTTAAAATAGGATAATTACATTATAGAAAAAGATTTTTTTTGGGAGTAAAGAAAGATTTTCTTCTTTGAAAAGAAAGGGCATATATTTCTATCCTTTTCCCTCTAATATTCTCTCCCCTATTATTATTACTACTATTAATTAATAATATTAATCTTTTGGGTACTGTAAATAATTTCAATTTTCCCTTTTAGTCCCTTTTTGCAACTTACATATATATACAAGGCCTATAAAGTAAAAGGACCGGTATATAATATGTTAGAGGCTGAAGAAGTCTTAGAGGGTTTATTAGCGATCGAGCGTAAATGGTTCGAGACTAATCTACCATTTGATGTGGAATTTGATACTTTGGATGTTATCAATTTGTTGAACAGAAAGAAGAGCTCTTTAGTTAATATGAGAGTTCTCGTTGAAGACATTATTTTTGTTTTTTGTTGCTAACTCTATTAATATCTCTCATTTATTTGTCATATCTCTAGAGAAGAGAACAAAAGTATTTCTCATACTATTGCAGTTTTGGTAATCTCTTAAGATTGTTCTTTGTTGTGGAAAGATGTCTTTTCTACTTGTATCCTCCTTCTCATCCATGATGAGGAGGTGGTGGAGTGATTGGTTGAGTTGTTTCTTTGGTTCTTTTGTTTAAAAAGAGAAAAAGACGAGTACACAATAAATAAATAAATAAAAAGGAAAAGAAACCTTAATCTACCATTTGGGAAGAAGGTTTATAAGAAATAAGTGTTATTCCACTCTAGTTTTCTATCAATATCATCAAATCTTGAGAATAAATGTTCATCTTCCACCTCACGTACTGTAAAAATAAATAAATAATAGGACAATTATTTTATTGATAAAATTGATTCTATCACTGATAGACAATGACATTTTGTTATATTTATAAATAAGTTACTCATTTTTCTTTATTTAAAAATAATCTTAAATAATAATAATAAAAAATTAAATTAAATGAAAACTTAAAAAAAAAAACCTATATTTCCATATAATATCCCAAATGGTAAATGTGGGTGTATACATACACTATTTTATAATATATTCAATGCTCTAAATTATGATAGTCTAACTATTTTATGGAAGTTTCTAAAATCCTATGGCTTTTTCATATCATAAATTGATGCTTTTGATATTTATTTTAGACCATTCAATTTTTCAACTTGCAAAATATAGCCTAAGTCTAAACCGTCATTAAAAAGAAAAAGGAAAAAAGAAAAAGAAAAAGAAAAATAGAAATGTCCTACGAGCTTCACTAATGTCAAATTCTTTGCTTTTTCTTTTTCTACTTTACTATTATGAAAAGAAACTTCAATTATATATTGAAATTTAGTATAGCAAGATTTCATTTAAAAGGTCACCATTTATTTTTTTATTTTTTATGAAACTTGCTTTTTTTTTTTTCCATCTTTATTCTTATCATGACACGTCTGAATTCTTCTATCATATCCTTAATTTTGATCTAAACTACATTTTCCAAAATGAAAATATCATAGAGCCAATTAGAACACAAAAAAGTTTAAAAAAATAAAAAATAAAAAAATAAAACTATATTTGGTCTGCTTTGAAGTTTGTTCACTTTTAGTCTATGTACTCATAATTACTTAGTTGTAGTTTTTGTACTTTCAATAAATCATATATTTAATCCCCGTTGCTTCTTTGTTGTTGATTTTTTAAAAAAATTTGTCATCTATTAACATTTTTACTATCAATTTTGAAAAATACTACTGTATTTCTTTACATGAAATTATTATTATTATTTAACCAATTTCAATAAAGATTAATTTTAAAGGACAAAATATAAGATTTATTGAAAGTACAAGAATTAAAATTAGACAATTAAAAGTTCAAGGTCTAAAATTGAACAAGCTCCAATGGATAGAGACCAAAATGATATTTTAACCTTATTTTAATATGTTAAATTATAAATATGGTTCGTGACTTAGAGAAAGTTAGAATTTAGTCCTCATAGTATAATAAAATTCTTTGATTAGTCATTGAGATTGAGGTTACTTATGATGAGTTTATATATCAAACCATAAAAACTATTTAGGAAGTTTTATCAAATTATTAAAGAATAAATTCTAACTTTTAAAATTATGGAATTAAATTTAAAATTTAACCTAAATAATAATAATAATAAATGTAAATGCATGAACAAATTTCATTATTATGAATGATGAAGCTTGAATGGTTGGTATTTGAGGTTTCATTTTTCAGTATCCAAAAATTAAAAGTGACAGCTGGTGCATGTGCATAAAATATTTTCAATGTTCTTATAGATGCCAGCTAATTGTCACACTTTATATTATATTTTATTTTATTTGGGCTTAGTACAACAGAACAGAGATTTGCTTCTATGGTTTGAGCTGGCAAAATTGTGCTGTTTTCTTAGATTGTTCTGTTGTTGTAACAAACATCAAATGTTTTTAAAGCATCAGATTCCTATGAACAGATTTGCTACATTAATTATTTACCAAACTTAGAAGATTTTTTTTCCTTTTTTTTTTTTTTTTTTTTTTAATTCATTGAATTCCTTCTAAGGAATTTTGAACACTTTTGGCCCAATTTCCTCTTTCTCTCTCTCTCTTTAAAATTATCATTATTATTAGTATTCTAAAACTTGGTGCCCAAGTCTTTGTTTATGAGCTTATCAAGTTAAAAAAAAAAAAAAAATTCTTATAAATGCAAAAAATATTCACTGTATAGCAATATTTTTAAATATTAAGACTCCTTTGGTCTCTAAATTTTTAAAATATATATTTTTTATTTTATAAATTTCAAGAATAGATTTTAAAAATCAACTACGTTTGAAATTTTTTGCAATAAAGTATAAATATTTTTAATATTTTTTATATTTAAAAAGGTCTTTTAATCTCTAATTTTTCAAAATATATTTTTTATTTTATAAGTTTTTAAGAATAGGTTTAAAAGATCTCAAAAGTAATAATTATGTTTTAAAATTATTTTTCTAATTTAAAATGTCATATAATTATTTAAAACAATAATAAAAATTACTTTTGAAACATTTTGAACCTATTTTTAAAAAACTGAAAAGTAAAAGAAAGTACCTTTTGAAAATCTCATACGCTAAATTCACTTGTGAGGATGAAAAAAAAGTTAATTTTCCAAACTTGTAATAAGGACCAAGATAGAATAGAGAGTGAGTTTTAGAATGAATTTGAAATGGACAATACTTTTAAGGATAAAAATTATATACAAACTAAAAAATGATGAATTTTCTTGTTGTCTAAATTTTATAAGAATTATCAAAATTTTCTAGCCAAACTTTAGTAATGTATAATGAGTAATTACAATATGTAGCACTTTTAAGATTAGTAATGAATTATATAACATTATTTTGCAAAAATGAGTATAACTTGATTGACATAGTGTCCAAACTATCTACCGAAATTAGAAGTTCGATTCTCCCACTTCACATATTGTAAAAAAACATTTTTAAAGAATTGTAAATATAGAAAAATCTATTAGTGATAAACTCTTATTATATAGTCTATCACTTATAGACTCCAAAAACTAGATCTAAATTTTGTAATATTTGCAAATTTTTTGAATTTTGCTAATATTTGTCAATACGTTGAGTCTGATTGCTATATTTGCATCTGTCTCATGAAACAACCAATTTGAGTATCCTCAATTGATTAAGGTATATATACCCTCAACTAAAAAAGTCAAAAGTTCAAATATTTCCACTGAACTAAAAAAATAAAATAATAATAATAGAACAAATCATATGTCACATTTCATTAATCCTTTAATGTCGAGGGACTGAAATGACATTTTTTTCTAAATTCAAGGATTAAAATTACATTTCAACTCGAATATATACATCAAAGGCAAAATCATCCAACCAAATTATGTTGTGAAGCCAACAATTTATTTTGATTGTTGAAAGTCACTATTTGGGAAGGTGGGAAAACAACTAATAATAGAATTTGGTTTGTAATTATTGATTAAAAGAACCGACGAAGCAATAATTCAAACTTTATCATTAATTTACAAACATTTCACATTTACAATAGCTGGTTCTAGCTATCCCATTTTAAGACTTTCTTCAAGTTCTTGTGTTTATATTTTCTTCTCATAGCTTTCATTTCGATGGACTTTGGTTTAGATTGATTCTAATTGATTCTGTCACTTTCAAAAAATAACCAATTCCATGTTTGTTAGTTCTATTTTTTATTTAATTATAAATTTGGTTCCTATAATTTGAAAAAAGTTCGAGTTTAGTCTCGATAATTTTAAAAGCAAGAATTTAGTTCGTATTATTTTGATATAACTTCGGAAATACTCATTATGGTATCATGCTTAGTCCCTACTATAAGGACTATTTATGGGAGTTTTATCAAGCCATAAAGACTAAGTTTTAATTATAAACCACATTAACTAAATTTAAATTTCTACAAAGCATAGGGACTAAAATTACATTTTAACCTTTATTTTTCTTAAATCGATAGCTCTATTATACGCTATTTATGACCTAAGAAGTATGAACACTTTAGTTTGTTTAGCTTGTCAATGTCCGACACTCACAGTTGTTAGATGTGTATTGAACCATTTTTCAATACCATAGATGTGTTAGATGCATTAATTATACAAAGAAATCATTCAAAAAAAGCTTTTGTTTCTTATCATTATTAACAATAAATAATAATGAAAGATTTTTTTTTTTTAACGAAAGAAATAAGCATTTCATTTATTAAACGGTCTCTAATCCCTAAACATATATTCATTTACAAATTTACTAGATAAAAAATTTAGAATTGGAAGAAAAACTATAGATCCAATGTCACATTTACTAAAGATTTATGATACATGCTCTTATTTTCATATTTTTCATCCCTTACCTTAATTTTGAATCTACTTATTGGAAGAAAATAAGCTTCTTGAAATTTTCTATGTTGAGTTGTATCTCTAATTAAAAGAAAAAAAACCCAATATTGCACGTGAAAAGACTACTTCACAATTTGTTAGATATGTATGGTTTGCTTCTTATATATACTAATAAACAAAGACATAATAATACAGGACGAAATATATCAAACTCATCCTTTTGGGCATATAAATGCATAAAGTTATTGACTTTGAATTTTCTTTTGGTATAAAAATGATAAATATTTTAGAAGAGGTATATTTTAATACACGTCTTATTGTGTTCAAGTTCATATCCACACTTTTTTTTTAAAAACAATGACATGTCACCATGTTCATGATTCAAACATGTGTCTCGTACTCGTATATGCAATTCCTACGTCATAAAAAATTGATCTAAATCTTAACTCCTACTATCTAACTTTGAAATTTGCTATGAATATTGAATCTAATAGGGGTATTAACTAAAACTAACCAAATCAAACAAAAAATTCAGTTTTCACTTAAATATTGGTTTGGTTTGATTGAAAATTATAAGAAAACTAAAAACTAAAAACTAAAAACCCAACTGAATCGAACTGATCTATATATCTAAAATCGAATCGAAACAACCAGTGATCATCCCAAGAATCTAACTCTGATGTTAAAGATGAACCCAACAAATTAAAAAAGAAAGAAAGGACAATAGAATACGGAATGGATCATTGGACGAAGAAAGAGATGAGGAGAATGGACAGAGCTTAACATCATATCATTAATGAGTTAAGACAGAGGGTCTTATCATTCTTTGGTGTCCACAAAATTTATATTTAATAGAAATCTCAGTTTCCCTTTCGTGTTCTAAAATGTCAAAGCATTGGATCAATGTGGGTCTCCCCATATTTCATCTACTCAATAATTGTTCTCCCCCCTTTTTTCATCTCTCTTTCAGGCTTTCTTTGTTCTAACCCTTTTCTCTTTGAGCAATGTTATGAAGAGAAATGAGATTTTAGTATTGAAATTTGAATCCCCCAACCTTCCCCTGATCACCAGCTTAAGAAAATATCATAACATTATTCTCTTTTATATATCTCTTGTAAAACATTGTAAACTAAACAGATTAACAAAATGACTTCTTCAAGTCGCAATTGGATACAATGAAAAAATCTGGTTAATTCATCTAGCCCTATTGCAAGTAAGACTATCAATAATTGATCGCTGGTCTAACACAAACATTTCGATTTCTAATTGTGCTTCTCAATTGTTCATCTTGCAACAGTTTCTGATAATGATTTACTCAGAAGTTGTGGGTGCATTGGAAGGTAGAGTTGAGGAACATATCCTTCTTTTTTCAGTTCTAAAAGAAGACTATCCAGCATGGAATAGATCTGGGCAGTAAGCGGATGGCTCCCGTCGGCTGCAACAAACATGTGGGTGGCATTATTGACCTCGATCCAGCTATAACCAGGAATCTTTCGAACTCCTCGTTCTTTCATTATGCTTCGTACTTTAAGCACCTTCTTCCATTTTCCAGCCCCAGCCTGCACATTTGCAAGCAATACATAGTAGCCAGAGTTTAGAGGGTCTAAATCAAATAGATGTTTTGATGCCACTTCGGCGAGCTCAACATTTCCATGAACGTGGCAGGCCCCGAGTAGCGTTCCCCATACACCCGCATCTGGAAGGAATGGCATGCTATTTATGGTTTCAAATGCTTCATCCAGACGACCTGCACGACCAAACAAATCAACCACACAGGCATAGTGCTCCATTTGAGCTGGGATCCCATATTCCTCTGTCATGAGGTGGTAATATCTAATTCCTTCATCGACTCGGCCAGCATGGCCACAAGCAGATATGATACCAAGAAAGGTGACATGATCAGGCTGGATGTTGTTTTTTAACATTTCATGGAATAGAGCAAGACACTCCTTCAAATCACCATGGTTGCCATAGGCAGAAATGATGCTATTCCAGGAGACTTCATTTTTTCCTTGCATCATGTCGAACACTCGCCGAGAGAAGTGCAAGTTTCCACACTTAGCATACATGTCTATCAGTGAACTCTCAGCATAAAGGTCAGATCTTAAAGGGCCTTTGATCATTAAGCCATGGATCTCTTTTCCATAATGGAGAGCAGGTAAGTTTGCACAAGCAGATAGAGCACCAGATATGCTCACACAGTCATACTGAGTTCCCTCAATTCCCATCTGGCGGAAAAGATCAATGGCCTCCCCTGGCTTGCTGTTCTGGGAACAGCTCGTAATCATGGAGTTCCAGCAGATAGCATCCTTTTCAGTCATTCTGTTAAAAACGCGACGAGCAAGATCCAATCTTCCACACTTTGCATACATGTCCAGAATAGCACTGCCTATATGACATTTTTCATCAAGCTTATTCTTTATGATACTACCATGCAATTCCTTTCCTAAGTTTAAAGCAGCCAAGCCAGCAAAAGCTGGAAAGACACTAGCAAAAGTCACCGAGGTAGGCTTCATTCTCTCTTGCAGCAACCATCTAAATGCCTCCAATGCTTCTGTATTCATCCCATTAAGCACGTACCCTGAAATCATGGCCGTGCACACTACGATATCAAACGAGCTACTTTGACACAAAATTTTTCGTGCCATTTCCACATCCCTGCACTTGAAGTATATATCAATTAAAGCACTTTTTAAGAACACGTCCAAAACTACAGCATGTCTTACTATGTAACCATGAATTTCCTTGCAATGTTTGAGACTCAGCAACTCATTAACACATGGTAAAAAACTTGCAAAAGTGATTGAGTCAGGCTTTATTCCTGCAGTTATCATCCCCCGAAACAAATGTTCAGCCTCACTCATCAAACCATTCTGTACATATCCAGAAATTATTCCATTCCAACTCACCAAGTCACTTTGCGGCATTGTATCAAACAGTTTACGTGCAGCTTGTAAGCATTGGCATTTCGAGTACACAGCCAACAATGTATTAGCCACTGGAGAATCTAATTCCAGCCCACAACTAACAGCAATCCCGTGAAGTTGAGTACCTAAGTAAAGCATTGCCTCTGAGGCACAAACAGATAAAATACAAGCAAAAGTTACCGAATTGGGCTTAATCTCACTATTTCTCATTTCCAAAAAGATCTTAATGGCATTATCAGAGTCTCCATTTTTCACATAACCATTCAGCATAACATTCCACAAAACACAATCCTTCTTAGGAATATTATCAAACAGATACTGGGCATCACTCAAGTGACCATTCTCTGCATACAACTTAATTAAAGAACTACCCACAAAGGCATCCTCCTTAAGACCTATTAAATTAACAGTCTCATGAACAATCTTACCCATCTTCACACTGTTCAAAGCACCACAGGCTTTAACTACATAAGGAAATGTATACTTATCAGGATAAACTCCAGCGCCCAACATCTTAAAATAAAACAACAAAGCATAATTAAACTGACCCATCATTGTAAACCCCTTAATCATCCAATTCCAAGCTGAAGTACGTCCCAATTGAAGAGTATAAAACAAGTTCTTGGCATCCTCAAAACTTCCAGTACGCACATACATACCCAAAATTCTAGGACCCAAATCTCCATTTTGGCCAAGTCCACTGACAATGGCCTGAGCATGAGATTGTTTACCTTGACGAAGAAGAGAATGGTCGTTACAAGCTTGGAAAATTAATGCCAGCAGCGATTCTGCATTTGACGAAAATAAAGTGGGGTTTATTGGGGTTTTGCAGTTGGATTGAGTAGAAAAGAGAAACCCAGGTGGAGAGAAATGAGGAAGAAATCTGCAAGATGAGAAACAAAATTTGTAGAACATGCTTTGTTGATCAAATCATGTTCATTTAGGTGAAGGCTCAGCCTACCCTCCGAAGTTAGGGGTGAAATTGGGCCGGATCGGGTGTCCTTAAAAATTGCCCCAACCCGACCCAGGTCGGTTATGTACGGACAGGACCCAAACTGACCCAACCCGCTTCAGAACCGTCATTTAGGCAGTAACGACTCTCATTTACTTGATCAGAATGCATCTCCTTTCCATCAGCTTCGTTTTTCTTTGCAATACGCCCTTCACTACTCCTTGACCTTGTAAAATATAATAAGCACAAGCAAATAACTCAGGTTGGACAAGTTAATTGAACAATGGAGAACACAGCAGCTATAGGACATCAGGTTGGACAAGTTCTTAAGAATCCTTAACTGAGTCAAACCATAGAATTTTAATAAAAAGAAGCTAAGCTAAACCACAACATTCTTCCAATCTAGCCAAAAGAAAACCACCCAAATGCTGAATTTGATATTCATTCCTCCCAATGTATATAGTTTAACTTTTCATTATCATGAAAATTCCAGTCTTCACTCCTTCAACTATAAATAAATACATATTTCCACTACTCTATTTTCCATAAAAACCAGAAAACTATTTTGAATTTTCCAAATCCAAAAATACTTCAAACTAATCCCTTTTCACTTGTACAAATAAAAGGTGCCTATTTGCTAGGAAAGTGTATAACTAGTTTGCAACAGAACTTCAAAGATGAATTTATCAGTCAGCTGAGAAAGCAAACAAGTATTTCAGAGTTACTTAAAACTAAACAATTCTTCAAATTCTACAAAACTTATCGAAGAGTTTTGAACAAGTATTGAAAAAAAAAAAACATCCCCAAAGCTATATATTAGAGTTAGTTTTACTCTTTGTATTTTAACTAGAGTTAGTTTCTAACTCAACTGTATCTAAGTGTGTATATTTGCCTCTGTACACTTTAAGAAAATGAGGAATATTTTTATCCAAAACTCAAGTCTCAATACTATAGCTACCCGATTTTTAAAACCTTCAAGAAGAAAGTTTAAATCATTCCATTAAATGACATCTAAGATTCTTAGATATTATTGTGACTGGTTGGACAACGTATTACAGAACCTCAAAGAAGTTTCTTTTGATTGAAAACTGACAAAAACAACTCCGATGATTTCGAACAATCAAAATCCAACTGAAAAAAAAAAATCGAAAGAGAGAGAGAGAATGGTGACAGCGCAAACCTGTTCGACTTCGAACTGCGACCAGCGACCAGCAACTAAGAGAGAGAGAACGGCGACGGCGGGAACGGTGGTGACTGGTGAGGAGAAACTGACGGCACGCGATGATTGAGAAGGGAGAGAGACGTGGGATCACGAAGCAAATGGAAAGACGAAACAAAACCCTGTATTAGGCTGGTCGGTCGAATCAGCGAACCAACCGAACCGGTTCGATTCACCAAATATAGCCCAAACAGAACCGGTTCGGTCCGAGTCGGTTTCTTATACTCCTCCTCTGAACCTTTTGCTCTTGGATTGAATTCTTATGAGTTGGCCGCTACTTTCAGGAAAGTTGTTCAAGATGACCCAAAACTTATATAAATGACCCACATATATATATTGTAAAATTGAGGGGCACAACGGATATGAAAAAAAATATAATATAATAATATATAAATATGATAATAATAATAATAATAATAATAAATAAATAAATAAATAATTAAATAAAATAACTAAAATTATGAAAATTTAGTAGAAATTTGAAGTGGATTTTTCACAAATGTATATGATTTTAAGATCTATCAAATACCACTATTTATAGGCAAAGTGGCAAGCAAGATGTGGTCTTATAGATACACTGAGCATGAATAACTACAAGGTACATGGACAATATGGAGATTGACACATGACTTTTAAGACACTAAGTAATGGACATCTATTTATTTTTATAATATTTATAATACTCCTCCTTAGATGCCCACATATATATGAAATATGCCTCGTTAAAACCTTACTAGGAAAAATCCAATAGAAAAGACCCTAGTGAAGGAAAAATAGTACATATTTCATATAATATATACTCCTAAAAGAATACAATATATTTATTCCCCTCATAAAAAGATCACTTAAGATCTCTGAGTTGCCGCATTCCAATGTTGTGCACCAATTTTTCAAAATTTATGGTTGGTAATGCCTTTGTAAATAAGTCTGTCAGGTTATCCTTTGGACACATTTATTGTACAGTGATGTCGCCATTTTCTTCAAGGTTATGAGTGTAGAAAAGCTTCGATGAAATATGCTTTGTTCTATCTCCTTTAATCCGTCCTCCTGTGATTTGGGCTATGCAAGCTGTGTTGTTTTCGTATAATATCGTTGGAAGATTTTTATTAGAAGACAAGTCACATGTTTCACGAATGTGTTGAGTCATTGATCTTAGCCATACACATTCTTGACTAGCCTCGTGAATTGCAAGAATTTCAACATGATTTGAGGAAGTGATACTTATGATCTATTTCACCGATTGTCATGATATAGCTGTTCCTCCACATGTGAATAAATAACCTGTTTGAGATATAGCTTTGTGTGGATCAAATAAATATCCAGAATCTGCATAAGCAACTAGGTCAAAATTTGATTTATCTGAATAAAGCAAACCCATATCGGTTGTTCCTTGGAGATAACGAAGTACATGCTTAATTCCGTTCCAATGTCTTTTTATAAGAGAAGAACTATATCTAGCTAATAAATTTACTGAAAATGCAATAGCTGGTCTTTTATTATTAGCAAGATACATAAGTGCACCAATTGCACTAAGATATGGTACTTCAGGACCAATAAGTTTTTCATTATCGTCTCGAGGTCGAAATATATCTTTTTTTATATCCAATGAACGAACTTCCATTGGAATATTTAATGGATGTGCTTTGTCTATATAAAATCTTTTCAAAATTTTTCCTGTATAAGTTGACTGATGAATAAATATTTCATTCGCTAAATGCTCAATTTGTAAACCAAGGCAAAATTTTGTTTTTCCAAGATCTTTCATCTCAAATTCTTTCTTAAGATATTTTATTACATTTAAAATCTCTTTAGGAGTTCCAATTATATTCAAGTCATCAACATATACAGTCAAATCCTGATTGTGATTTCTTTATAAAAACACATGGACATATTGGATTATTTTGATATCATTCTTTCAATAAATATCCACTCAGGCGATTGTACTGCGTCCGTCCTGATTGTTTCAATCCATATAGTGATCTCTGTAACTTTATTGAATACAATTCTCAGGAATTTGATACCTATGTTTTAGGTACCTTAAATCCTTATGGGATTCTCATAAAAATATCATTATCAAGAGATTCATATAAATATGTTGTGACCGCATCCATAAGATGCATATCCAGACTTTCATACACAATAAGAATAATCAAATATCTTAGTGTAATTGCATCCACAACTGGAGAATATGTCTCCTCATAATCAATACCAAATATCTGTGAAAAACCTTGTGCAACTAATCTTGCTTTGTATCTTATGACCTCATTATTTTCATTTCTTTTTCTCACAAATACCCATTTGTATTCCACAGGTTTGACACCTTTTGGTGTTCGGACTACTTGTCCAAAAACTCGTCGTTTTGAAATTGAGTTCCATTCTACCTTGATTGCTTATTTCCACTGAAGCCAATATTTTATATGTTGAAAGTCTGATAGATTTTAGTTCAGGATCCTCATTTTCAGATATAATTTCAAGAGCAATATTATATGCAAAAATGTTGTCAATAACTACATTAGTTCAATTTCATCTTTTTCTTGTCATGACATAGTTTATTGAGATCTCATTATTATCTTTAGATATTTCACCTTCCTCACTAGTCATGTTGAATATTTCTTCATGAGTATTAACATCATCAACCAAGTCTTTTTGACTATTAATTATTGTTCGTTTTCAAGGATTTTATTTTTGGAACCCACTGGTCTACCACGCTTCTGGCGTGTTTCAGACTCATTAATGATAACTTGTTGTGTTGGGATATCAATTTTTGATGAAATATTTGCAATTAGTATATGTGACTTAGTTACTTTCTTTGCATCTATAAATGCATCTGGTAATTTATTTACTATATTTTACAAATGAATTATTTTATGAACTTAAAGTTCACATTGATCTGTCTGAGGATCTAAATAAGACAATAACGATGCATTCCATGTAATTTCTTTTTCCAATTTCTTAATTCCTCCCCCTAATGTTGGAAAAATTGTCTCATTAAAATGACAGTAAGCAAATCGTGCATTAAATACATCACTCGTCAGGGGTTCAACATATTTAATAATTGATAAGGATCATATCCAACATTATTCCTAACCTTCTTTGAGGACCCATCTTAGTGCGTTGTGGTGGAGCAATTGGAACATATACTACACATCCAAAAATTCTTAGGTGGGAAATATTTGGCTCATGACCATAAGCTAATTGTAATGGCGAGTACTTGTGATAAACTACTGGTCAAGTCTGATCATAGAAAAGATTCTCTTCAAGTGAACCAGCCTACCCCTCCATTCGGCCTTTCTTCGCTGTGTGAATAAGGTCGCCCGCCCCTAAGCCAGTGTCCATCTTCATGATAGACAACCCGTAAAAGAAAGACAAGCAGCAGCGCCTAATGCGTAAAAGTGACGTTGCATGCAAAATAGCATGTCCCCATGCAGATGAAGAAAGCTTAGCTCTTATAAGTAATAGTCTTGTAGTTAATTGGAAACGTTTTATAGTAAATAATTCTGCTAAATTATTTTGTGTATGAACATGAGCTACAGGATATTCAATAGTTATGCCAATTGTCATACAATAATTATCAAAAGCTTGGGATGTAAATTCACCAACATTACCAAGACGAATGGTCTTAATTGTATAATTAGGAAATTGTGCCCTTAACTTAATTATTTGAGCAAGTAATCTTGAAAATGCAAGATTTTGACTTGATAATAAACACACGTGTGACCATCTACTGGATGTATTTATTAATACCATAAAATATCTAAATAGTCCACTTGATGGGTTAATAGGTTCACATATATCACCATGAATTCGTTCTAAAAATGCAGGTGATTCAATTCCCACTTTAGTTGGTAATGGTCTAATTATTAATTTGCCTTGAGAGCAAGCATCACATGATAATTCATTATATTGAAGAATCTTCTGGCTCTTTAATGAATGTTCACTTGAATTCTCAATAATTCTTCTCATTATTATAAACCTTGTATGACCTAATCTATCATGAAAAATAGCAAATATATCTGGATTCATGAACTTCAGGTTCATTGTTACGTATGTTTCAATTACTCGTATATGAGTATAATACAATCCAGAAGATAAAGCAGATAACTTTTCTAATATACGTTTCTCATTTGAGACAGTAGAGATATATATAGATATTCCACATTATTCTTACTATTAGTCTCAATATGATAACCATTGCAACGTATATCTTTACAACTTAGAAGTTTTCTCTTTGATTGACTAGAAAACAATGCATTGTCAATTGTAAATTTTGTTCCTCTAGGAAAAATAATATTTGCTTTTCCAAAACCTTCGATCAAGTTTGCAGAACCTGATATTGTATTTACTTTTGCTTTCAACATTGTCAATTTGGACAATTATTTTTTTATTTGTAAGTATTGTGTATGTAGTTGCACTGTCTGCTAGACATAGATCTTCTTTACTCATTCTTTAATCACCCAACGTATGAAAATGGTTCATGTTTCTTCATTAAAAGAAAATAATTACAATAAGAAAAACAATACTTAAAATATACAAAAGTTACTAAAAGAAAAAATGAAGATAGATAAAAGAAAATAATAACATTAAGTCTAGATATTCTCACGGTAAAAAAAAAAATACTTGAAGTTCCATCAACTGTGCCAATCTTCTCTTCAAGAGATTCAAAGAAGTCCGCCACATCCCAATTTGTCATATGGGATGGGTCAAATATATCATTATCCTGGTATGCACAATTTGCTTCCACATTTTTCTCTTTTTCCTCCATGGAGGCTTGATAGAGGTCAACTAAGTGTTTTGACGTATGACAGGTACGTGACCAATGCTCAGTCATTTCGCATCGGAAGCATTTATTTTCAACACTCTTTGAACTCTTATCTTGTAGAGCTTTTCCTTTGTGATCATCATTTTGTGTGGTTCTTTTGAAATTTGAATGATTAGAACTACCATCTTGAATTATTTCTTCCTCTACCATAGTCACGACCTTGACCACAATTATTAACATTCACAACTTTCACTTTAGAGAATGGTGTTGTTCCAGTTGGTCGAGATTCATGGTTCTTCATCAATAACTCGTTATTGAAGGAATCGGTTAAGGTTCTTGAGTGAAAATAGGATCGGACTAAAATCCCAAATTTTACAGAATCAAACAGAACTATTATGTATTCGAAAATAAAAATTATAGCATGCTGAAAAAAATAAGAGAAAATAGAATACATAAGGAGATGGAAACTAAATCTTGAAGAACTTTTCTTCTCGTAATTTCTTTTCTCTGGAATTGCAACAAACTCAAAACCCTAATTTAACCTAAATGGCCACCACCAATTGGCTTCCTCTGTATTCTTTAGGATAAGAATCCAAGGATTTTGTGAGATCTTGGTTTTTAGAAGAAGAGGGGAGAGAAGAGATTAGAGATGTGGAGAGCAATTCTTTTTCAAAGAGTTTTTTATGTTCCATTTTTTCTGTCAAACTCAAGGGAAGAAGATGATCATATCAACTCCCTGCACCAATTCCCCATTTTCACGTACTAGAGAGCAAAAAGGGGGAGGGAGTTGTTTTTCAAATAAAACAAATTAATTAAAAAATGATTTTAATAAAAAATTAATATATATTTATATGATAACCACTTTATCTATAATATATATATTAAACTATATGTTATATCACATATAACATATAACCTATAGTTTAATATTGTATCATATACAATATTGAAGGAACTCTTATACAAGAGTATCTATGAGCGGAAGCGGATCTTTCCAATTCATTATGACAGAATTTCCACAAATACATTCACACAATCAGATATGCATTACCACAACTAAATTACAAACATGTTTTCAGATAAATAAACAAGAGACTTCTTCACTTGAAATCTCGCTCTCTCCGTGAACGAACTCCTCTCGCTCTCGCTAGATCAACAAGCAATCGTTCAGCACCTCCAGTCATCTACCACGAACGACATCGCATGAACATCAGAAAATGGGGAAGACACCACCACTCGGAGTCCTCAGTATTCTCGGAATGGGAATCCAAAGAGTGGGCTTTGTTCAGATTTGGTAGAGGTGAGAAGGAAAGGCTATCGTGTACAAAAGATCAAGCAAGTGGGAGAAGTGAGTGACTATCGTATAGGATGCTTGATCGTTTAGGCGAGGTACACGATTGTGTAAGGAAAGCTAAGCGATTGTCTATATGATCGTTTAGTTAAGCTCAGGCGCTAAGCGATCGTCTAGGAAATGGTAAGCGATCATTTAGAGAAAGGGCGCATGGGTGAATGCAGTCGTTTAGTACTTTAGCCCTATCGTATAGGCTTTGAAAACACTAAGCGATCGATTGCAAACACACCGTGAGTGATTATGCATATATCATGCAAAAATGAAAACCATTTTCATTTTATTCTTCAGTTACTAAAACTGAATTGGACTTCCCATTAACGCATGAATTCGGAGAAAACGCCGGACAATTATCTCATAACTGTCCAATTAATAAAATAATAAATATAATCATATTATATTCATAACCTATAGTTTGATATTATATATCAACCATAGTGTTTTCTCCTTTACTTGATATAAATCATATTTATATCAAATTTCCTTCAAATTAATGTATCTCATACATTTAATCAATCATATCATATATAATTAACCAGTTCAATTATATCATATATAATCGAACTCCCTCTTGTCAATTTGAACATTTCAAACTGACCTAAAAACTGATTCTCAACTTGTATCCAAGTTACCAAGGAGACTTTATGGACCTATGGCTCGAAGCTCCAACGGTACGTGAATAGTTGACTAAACTCTTTAGCCACGAGATCCACCATCTGTTAACTGCCAGACATTCCACTAAAGACCAACAACTGAACTCTTCTTACCACAGATATATTTCTATGTCCATCGGATATAACCAATCGTGAGTACGATAACCCTTCATAGATGCTCATAAGTACAGCTGGGCCAATTTATCGTTTTGCCCCTGTAGTTACATCTCACTCCTTAAGTACCACTGATCCCTCTAATAAACAATACAACATAGTCCAATTATGCGTGAAAACCTCTCGGGCCATGAGAAGGTGTGTGGTGCCACATCGTTCAAGCCCTGGAATCAGCCCTTAAGAGAGCTATCTATCTACTTACCCCTGCTTCGGGGAAGGAGTGAATTCCATCTGTGTAACTGAGTTCCCAGCTCTCAAATCAAACGAATCCTCAAAGTAGTAGGTTTAAGTCGGCAGCCTGGCCACTCGCACCCATGCAAATCAAAGGACCGCTCTCAATGGCAAGAGTTCCCAACTCACTCAGGATTGAGGTCATGTTACCTACGGTCATCCTAATGAAGTGAAGTCTCTGTCATGAACAGTGTTATATAACGAGACATTAACACTTAGTGGTCAGGTCTTTTACAAACTCTTTGTATAGGATGCCCTTGCTCGCATTGTCCCCTACACGAATGATCAGGATCAGACCATCTCTGACAAGTCACAACACTTGTAACTATTCCACAAAGCAGGCCGCATCCGTAGTGTTACCAGGATAAGGTTTCCCTCCTATATCCATATACTACAGACCATTTTGGTTATCACTTAAGACATGATTCACTTGTATCTCACCACATACTTGCTTAAGTTACATAAAGATAACCAGGGATTTTAGTTTATTGGTTTGTGGTAAAGCAAATAAAACATCCAATGTGCAAAGTCAAGAAGTGAAGTAAATATCATATATTATACCTCGCTAGCATTCGTGCAAATTGTTTACAAACTACAGAAAACGAGACTTTAGGGCATCATCCCCAACAATCTCCTACTTGTCCTAAAGTGAGGGGGGGTACAAAAACTAGTACAAACAATAAACTAGGGCACAAAGGCCCAGTATAATAAAATTTCCCACTTGCCTTAGTCCAGCTGATACGTTGGTTTATCATGCGATGATATGTGGATGCGATGATTATACAAGCTTTCCTAACAAAGCTCAAGGATAAGCCTTCTTAGGGTCCTGGTAAGTCTAGGGTCGAACACAGGGATTACAAATAGATATGCAACAGACTCTCTGATTCTATTGTGGTGGTGATAAAAAAGTAGATGGTGTTTTAATTTAGATTTTTTAATGCGATGGAGTTAAACGCGGAGCGATGAAAGAGTAATGTTGTAACAAGTATGTGATGAAGGGGTACTATTGTAACAAGTATGCGATGAAGGGGTTGAGAAAAGATTTAGCTAACATTTCTCAAGAATTTGTACAAGTCATGTGATCATGCTTTACACAAATATTAAGTACTACATTTCTCAATGCATA
Organism: Benincasa hispida; assembly: GCF_027475165.1. NCBI lineage: Eukaryota > Viridiplantae > Streptophyta > Magnoliopsida > Cucurbitales > Cucurbitaceae > Benincasa > Benincasa hispida. The sequence continues at coordinate 32,266,140 of NC_143485.1, forward strand.
ATGCCACATTTCCTATTTCTAAGATGCATGCAATGTGTATGGAATGTAGCAGATAGAACTTATTTCTAAGCCTCTACTCTTGCTTATGCAATCTAATCCGACTTTTGATAACGGGCTGAAATGCACGTTATCATATTGCTAAAGTCTTAAACAATGTTGGATTGCGTTGATGATATATGTTAACTTGCGTCCATTAAGCACCAATTTCATAATATTACGGTCGCATGCATTCAACGCATTAGAACAGTTAATCTTTGTATTTTTGTGTAGAATATGCGTTAACGCAATGCAAGAATTGCGATCATAGGAAATCATTGGTCGAGCACAACTTCATCGCAAGGCTTTGCGTTGATCGTGCTCGCAAACATTCACCCAAGAAGGATCGCCGCAACTTGGTTAGTGCAACATGGTGGGCGCATCTGGGTGAAAGGCCAATTAAGCGCAATGGGATAGAAAGCTGATGACAGTCGAATCCAAATTAAGTTGACAGCCGATAACGGTCACAAAGTACATTAAGCTTTTTCGATGATAATTATTTGCGCATCAGTCAGGAATTAAAGCTATCCCATCTGTACAACTAGGAGAGAGAAGCTGCCTTTCACCATGGGTGCTCTATAAATACCAAGGGCATTCTTTAGAGAAAGGGTTCAGCAGTTAGAGATTTCATACTTCAGTTCGCACGCTTTTATTCTTAGTTTTCTTTCATTTTAAGGCGGACGCGAGGGAGGAAGTTGTGCCGGTAGATCGTTCCGGTAAGCTTGGGAGAGCGCCGGGAGCTTCAAGGACATAGAGAGGGCCGATGCCTGTGGAAGCGGGAACATCTTTAGAACAGAATAGAGATTTTAGTGTAAAAGCCTCGGTCAGCAAAGAATTGCTACCAGGTTCTTTACCTTTAATTTCCATTGTCATTTTGTACTCAACTCATTTATAAAAATGGAATTTCCTCCTCTATACTTGTTCAATCTCTGTTATTCACGCATGAGTAGCTAAATCACTTGAATGGGTTGAGAAGCATTTAGGTAGCACACTAGGGAATCTTCATTCTTTGCGATTATCTTGTTTATGTATGCTTCATTCGTCCATTAGAGATACTCGGGAGGGTAGTTTAAGGATAGGATCTAGACTTGGGAAAGTCAGGTTAAAATCTAGACTCGAAAGAGCTAGATTAGAACGCATAAACAAGAGATAGGAGCTTAGGAATGAGCACTATTTGTTATCAACGCATCGCATGCATCCTAGAGATAGGATATGATTGTATGTGGTCACCTTGCTTTTATGCATTTTGCATCATCGCATAGGACAAAAGTAGAGACTTAGGGATGAGCTCTATGGACATTTTTCATTCAACATATGCGTCTTAGATTTAGGAGCATCGCATTTGCATTGGAAAATGACTTGCTGTGCATGGTTGTAACATGATCGCATAATTTGATGCATTCCCAAGTAACGCTAGCTAAAGATCTTCTCAACCCGTTCATCGCATACTCATTGCATCTATCACACAACTGCCTTTTCTCAAATCCGTCGCATTTATTTATTTTTCATTAACGCAAACAACAAACCCAATGACTTATTTATTGATATGGTTACCCAAAGGCTTTCATAAAAATTACCAACGCAATCTGTTTTCACAAGTCCCTGTGTTCGACCCTGGACTTATTAGGAAACTCAGAGGAATTTACACTTGGATTCCGCTGGGGAAACTTGAGTGTACAATGAAATTTCATCATCGTATAACATCCACATTTCCACTTCATAAAACCAAGCATCAAGTTTTTGGCGCCGTTGCCGGGGACTTCGGCAAGATAGAGTGCTAACGGTAATTTTTCTGATTTCTTTGCAGACTCTCAATCTCTGGCGAATTACGACTTGGAGATTGAGAGAACATTTCGAAGGAGATTGAGAGACCGCCAACAACAACCACAATCATACAAGGAAGAGATGGCAGAGCAGCCTGGAAATGGAGCACCAAATGATAATAATGTCATGGTGAATCCAATTCTGTTGGAAAACGATCGCAATAAACCCATTAGGGACTATGCATCGCCAAACCTCTATGATTTCTCTCCGGGAATCATGAGGCCGGCCCTTGATGGAAGTAGATTTGAAATGATCCAAACTGTAGGTCAATTCAGAGGAAGGCGTGGCGAGGACTCGCACGCCCACCTCCGAAGTTTTATTGAAATCTGCAATACTTTTGTGTTTCCGAACATCTTTGTTGAAGAAGTTCGACTAACGTTGTTTCCATTTTCTCTCTATGACTAGGCTAGGAAATGGGCATATTCTCTCAAGCTGGGAGAGATCACTTCTTGGGAACAGGTAGTGGAGAAATTTATGAAGAAGTATTTTCCACCTACCGAGAACGCCAGACGAAGGAAACTGATTACAAATTTTGAACAAGACATGGACGAATCGCTCAACGATGCTTGGACGAGGTTTAAAAGGTTGGTTCGGGACTGTCTACATAATGGGTTGCCAGACTGCCTTCAAATGGAGATTTTCTATCATGGTTTGAATGCCGCTTCGCAGACCGTTGCCAATGCAGCAGCCGCTAGTGGTCTGCTTGATACAACGTATGATGAGGCGAAGAATATCTTGGATCGCATCTCTAAGAACCATGAAGATTGGAGAGAAAGCGACCAAAGATTGAGACTCAAAGATACTGACGCAAACAATGGTGCTATTGCTTCTTTACAAAACCAGATGACCGCAATAATGAATTTAATTCAAGGAATTGCGATCAACAACCCAACACTGTAAACTGGGCAAATCAACACAATCAATCAAAACACCGCAAGGTGTGCGACTTGCGGTGATGGGCATGCGATAAAAGATTGCCCGCAAAATCCACAATATGTATACTTTGTGAAAAACAATCCCTTTTCAAACACCTACAACCTCGGGTGGAGGAACCACCCCAATTTTTCTTGGATAAATCAACAACAAAATTTTCAACCTGTGGCGCAGAAAGAAGGGCCACTAGGATTCTTTCCACGCAACAACGGTCAAACGAGCAATCAAACAAGTAGCTCACAACAACCACCGCAATCATCTTCTTTGGAGAGCCTACTGAAGCAATACATAGAGAAAAAACGAGACTGTGCTTCAAAGTCAGGCTACGTCCATCCGCAATCTTGAATTATAGATTGGCCAGATTGCGAGTGAGTTGAAGAGTAGTCCGCAAGGGGCTCTGCCAAGTTCAACTGAACTTCCACGCAACCTGGGGGGATCAGGTAAAAAGCAATGTCAGGTTGTGACATTGCGCAGTGGGAAGACTGTGGAAGGAGAAAAGAAGGAGCTTAGTAGAACAACTTCCATTGCGACTAAACCTGAGATTGCGGTGACGCAAGAAGAGGAAAGAGTAAAAGAAGCAGTAGAACTGGAGGTTGCGTCGACCTCAAAGCCAACTGAAACGGGAACCGTGAAAGTTCAGTTACCCCCTTTCCCGCAGATACTAAGGAAGAAAAAGAACAAAGAGGTACAGTACCAATGCTTCTTATCTATGTTAAAGCAATTACATGTTAATATTCCTTTCAGTGAAGCGATTGAGGAAATGGCTACCTACACCAAGTTTCTGAAGGATATGGTAACTAAGAAGAGGGGAGCTGGAAAATTTGCTACGGTGGCATTAACGCAAAGTTCCAAATCTATAATTCCACCGAAGATGAGCGATCCTAGGAGCTTTACCATTCCTTGCTCCATAGGAGGACTCTACATCGAGCAAGCCCTGTGTGACTTGGGAGTCAGAATAAATTTGATGCCTCTGTTAATCTTTAGACAATTAAATGTGGGGCAACTTGTGCCCACATCAGTGACTCTCCAACAGGCTGACAGATCTTTGGTTCATCCAGAAGGAAAGGTGAAGGATGTGCTGATAACAATTGACAAATTTATCCTGCCAGCTGACTTCATCATTTTAGACTATGAGGTCGACAAAGATGTGCCCATCATTCTGGGCAACCTTTTCTATCTACGGGTCGTGCCCAAATTGATGTGCATAAAGGGGAAATTACTTTAAGTATCAACGGACAGAAGCTCAAGTTTAATATAATTCGTGCCATGAAGTTTTCGGATGAAGAAGACCTGTAAGATTCTGATGATGACTTGAGTTTGATTGAAGAAGAAAAGATTGATGAAGAGTATGAAGAAGAGGATGCCAGTGCATCCGTTGCTGGTTGCAATACGATCATAACAAAAACAAACAAGGAAGAAGAAATGATCGCAAAGCAAGAAGTAGAGCCAACAGAAGAAAGAAAAACAACGCAACCTTCCCTAGTGGAGCCACCAACACTTGAATTGAAGACCCTATCAACCCATTTGAAGTACGCATTTTGGGGCAGAATGAGAAGCTGCCAGTTAATTTCCTCTATGCTCAACGAAGATTAGGAGAATGCGTTGATGTATATTCTCAGGAATCATGTGCGAACAATTGGCTGGACGCTCGCTGACGTTAGAGGAATTAGCCCTGCGTACTATATGCACCGCATTCGTCTTAAAGATGACCACAAAGCAACAATTGACGCAGACTCAACCCTGCGATAAAAGAGGTCGTCAAGAAGGAGATTATCAAATGGCTAGATACGGGCATTATCTATCCTATAGCAGATAGCACATGGGTTAGCCCCATGCAATGTGTGCTGAAGAAGGGCGGAATGACGGTAGTCTCGAATGAGAACACCGAATTAATACCGCAAAGGACCATCACTAGATGCCGCATATGCATGGACTACCAAAAACTGAATGCGGCCACAAAGAAAGATCATTTCCTTCTGTCATTCATCGATCAAATGCTAGACCGACTAGCAGGGAATGATTTTTACTGCTTCTTGGATGGTTATGCCGGATACAATCAAATCATGATAGCTCATGAGGATCAAGACAAGACCATATTCACTGCCCATATGGGACATTTGCTTTTCCCTGCATGCCGTTTGGCCTCTGCAATGCGCCAAGCACGTTCCAAAGATGCATGATGGCGATCTTTTTAGATTATCTCGAGTACTCTGTGGAAATATTTAGGATGACTTCTCCGTTTATGGGAACACTTATGAAGTCTGCCTAGCCAACTTAGAGAAGATTCTGAAGAGATGTGAAGAGACGAATCTGGTGCTCAATTGGGAAAAATGTCATTTCATGGTGAAGGAGGGCATAGTGTTGGGACATAAGGTCTCCCGAATGGGTTGGAGGTGGACAAAGCAAAGATTGAAGCAATTGTAAAACTTCCACCTCTAACCAGCGTGAAGGTTGTGCGAAGCTTCTTGGGGCATGCTGGATTCTATAGACGATTTTTCAAATACTTTTCTAAGATAGCACAACCACTGAGTGCGTTGTTAGAGGCAGACAGAAAATTTGAGTTTGATAACAACTACCTCAACGCATTCAGAGTTTTGAAAGATGCGCTGATTATCGCACCCGTGTTGATTGCGCTAGACTGGACACTGCCATTTGAAATCATGTGCGACACAAGCGGGTATGCGATGGGAGTAGCTTTAGCGCAAAAGAGAAAAACAATTTTGCACCCCATCGCATATGCGAGTAAAACATTAAACCCTGCTCAAACAAATTATACCACCACAGAGAAAGAACTCTTGGCAGTGATTTTTGCGTTGGAAAAATTTCGGGCATATCTATTGGGAACAAAGGTACTCATCCACACCGATCACTCGGCGATCAAATACTTAATGACAAAGAAGGATGCAAAGCCGAGGTTGATCAGATGGGTTCTCCTCCAATAATTTTATATCGAAATAATTGACCGGAAGGGGACAGAGAATCAAGTTGCGGATCACTTGTCCAGACTGGAAAATCCTGAGGTTGACCGCAATGAGTCTGAGGTGAGTGCCATATTCCCAGATGAGCAGCTATTCCATATAGAAGAATTGCCCTGGTATGTAGACATAGTCAATTATTTGGTTTGCGAACAATTCCCTGAATATTACACCTATCATCAACAGAAGAAGCTCAAACACGAATGCAAACATTTTTATTGGGATAAGCCAAATCTGTATAAAAGAGGTGCAGACCAGATTTTTCGATTATGCGTACCAAATGCTGCTCAACAACGCATATTGTCACAATGCTACGACTCACCATATGGTGGGCACTTTAGAGGGCAGCGCACTGCAGCCAAAGTTTTGCAAAGTGGATTCTTTTGGCCTATATTATTCAAGGATGCGACTGACTACACAATGAAATGTGATCGGTGCCAATGCACAGGTAACATTTCATGGAAAAACGCAATGCCAATGAACACTATCTTGGAGCTTGAACTATTCGACGTATGGGGGATTGATTTCATGGGACCATTCCCTCCCTTGGGTGGTAAGCATTACATTTTATTAGCCGTCGATTATGTCTCCACGTGGGTAGAGGTAATAGCATGCGCTGCAAGCGATGCGGTGGTAGTCTCCTAGTTCCTAAAGAAAAATATTTTCACTCATTTTGGCACTCCCCGAGCCATCATAAGTGATGAAGGATCCCACTTTGTCAATCACAATATCACAGAGCTGTTGCAAGTACAACATCCTCCACAAAATGGCCACCACATACAATCCGCAAACGAATGGTCAGGCTGAAGTGTCCAATCGAGAAATTAAGCTGATACTTGACAAGGTAGTAAAGCCTTCACGAAAAGATTGGGCAATGAAGCTCGATGATGCGTTGTGGGCATACCAAACCGCATTCAAAACACCAGTAGGTATGTCCCTGTATGTGTTGGTATTTGGTAAGGCGTGTCATTTGCCTTTGGAGCTGGAGTATAAGGCACTGTGGGTGGTAAAGAAGCTGAATTTTGATTTGAAGAAAGCAGGAGAAACGCGAAAAATGCAGCTGGTCGAGCTAGAAGAATGGAGGATCAACGCATATGAGAATGCAAAGATTTATAAGGAGCGTATCAAGCACTGGCATGACGAATGCATATGCGGTAAGAACCTCCAAGTCGGGCAAAAGGTCTTACTCTTAAATTCAAGACTACGGCTCTTACCGGGAAAATTAAAATCACGTTGGTTCGGTCCCTTTATCATTAAAAAAATATTTCCACATGGTACGGTGGAGCTGATCATTGAGGATGGCAGCCGGACATTTTTGGTTAATGGACAGCGAGTTAAAGCATATTGCGGAGGTGATTTCCAGCCAGAAAAAGCCTCCGTGAAGCTGAAAAACCCGGACTACCCCTTACTTGACTCTTAAACACTTATCCCTTTGTCACATTACTATTATTTAAGCTATCTGCATCTTACTTATTTTTCCTTCTCAAAAAAAAAAAAAAAAAAAAAAACTTGCTGTTTTGCTTTAAATCATTTGACCCTCTCTTTGTTTGTTTACAACGATTAAGGCACAGGATTGCGGTGATATTACATGAAAGCGCAAATTATCTCACTCCATCACCGCAATCCACAAAAGATAGATCGTCGCAAGGATGGATGTGTCAGTACACAATGCGGGCGACAACACAAAATTTGGGGATGTACTATTCCTTATCTTTATTTCAAATTTTGCTCTATCACATTGCATTTTAGTTCTCAAAGTTTATCATCACATCCTCTTTGATCACTGCAATCATTTGACATAGATAAATTTAGTAGTTTACCGCATTCTGTTTCTTTGCCAAGTATGATTTCAATGATGAAAAATAAGCCTTAACAATTCCGCGTAAGTGTGACCCCTCGTTTTCGGTGCCAGAGTCCAGCTCTAATGAGCCCACCGCAGGGAAGAATCAGATTAGGACAAGAGACTAAGTAACCTTATCCTTTTACAGGAGATCAAATACAAAAACGTGCAAAACTGCCATTCTATAGGGGGACACTCTCAGGGTGCCTCGAGGCGATGCGCATAAACTTTATTCAATCCAACGAGGGAGACTGTGGGATATGCTGTCGCACTTCTCGCTCCCACTTACTATGAACATTCTCTCCATCCACCTTGATATTGACCTACCCAAACACCATCCTTTAGGGGGACACTTCCAGGGTGCCACGAGGCTGAGGGTAGATCTCACGGTGTGGATTATAAAGGAGAAACATGAAAGATTGAAATGAAGCATCATATGGCCCAAGTACCTCCCACTGAATGTTCTACCTAGGTCTTTATTAACCTAGACAATCCGACTACTAATTTTAGTCTAAGTTATTTATTAAGCTCGCTCATAACAACTTTTGTCTATGAAATAGAACAAGTTCAAGTAGTCACATTTAAACACTTACTGTCCTTAACTTGCATGTATGCATTAAATCTATCTAATTCACCTTTCTAGGTAGGTTCCCAGGTAGGGGTGTTACGTTTCTGTCAACTTAAATACCCCAGCCTAAACAAAACCTGCCTTAGACAAAAGGTCCCTTATAGATAGATTTGCTACACTTTAACCTTTTATTAGTCAATTTAATCCTATTAAACTGATTAAAAGATTAAAGCCTAAGGGTTGCTAATCATATTAGAACCATGATCTTAGGTATATGTTATCCAAGTTTTAAACATTTTTAAAACCATGAAATAAACTTAAGTGAGCATGCATGTCTTTCTTATTGCTTTTAGTTCTAATTTCTCTTGACCTTTAAAACGCTTATAAAATAACCTATGTGTCATGCTTCATGCAATGTCCGGCCATTACTATACATAACTTTTATATACAAGTAACAACCAAGCAAACATGCTTTCCATACACCCTTATACTATAACAATTATAATATAAAGATGATGCATGTTAATGCTTTTTATGCATGCATAAATATAACTCTTATATTATATAATACATGAGCATGCTCTTACATAATTTAACACCAATTTTAGTTTTAGCAAAATAGTTTCCATGTGCCCTAAGCGAAAAGACATCTATTTCACAATGATGCCCCAACGAGGCAGGACAAAAGTCATCGGTGGGGTGATCAAATGCCCCTTCACTGGGATCAGACATTCTCAACCATTAGGCAGAAATAACTCTTGTAACTGACACTAACAGTCACCATTTTTCGGTCCATAACTGTTAACCTTTAACAATTTCGCATAAGTGTAATCCCTCATTTTCGTCCCCAGAGTCCCGCCTTAATGCGCCCACTGTAGGAAAAAAGCAGATTAGGACAAGAGATAAAGCGACCTTAACCTATACAAGAGATCAGATAAAGAGTCGTGCAAAACTGCCATCCTATAGGGGGACACTCCCAGGGTGCCTCGAGGCGATGCACAAAAGCGTTATCCAACCTAATGAGAGAGACCATAGGATATGTTGTCACATGTCCCGCTCCCACTTACTATGAATATTCTCTCCATTCACCTTGGTATTGACTTACCCAAACACGATCCTTTAGGGGGATGCTGCGTGGTTTTATGATGTGGAATAATGGAGGAAATGCGATGGTGAAAAATGTGTTAAGCACTCGAGTTTTCTCAGCGGAGTCCAAGTGTAAACCCCACTGAGTTTTTTGGTAAGTCCAAGGTCGAACTCAGGGACTTGGGAAAATAGGTTGTGGTGGTAATTTTTATGAAAACTCTGCGGTAACCAAATAAATCAATAGTTGTTGAGGTTATTGTTTGTGGTAATGAAAAATAAACAAATGCGGAGGAGTTTGAAAAGAGTTGATAAAATTGAAGATACGATGAATATACGGTGAACGGGTTGAAAAGGGTTTCGGCTAACACTTCCTATGATGCGTTCATGCTTTGCGATCATGCAACACACATACAATAGTAAACCATCTCTCGATGCGAATGCTACGACTTCTAATGCTAGAACGCATGCGATATATGCAATAAGTCTATAGGACCTACTCATAAACTTCTATTCTTATTTATGTGATGATAGAATGACACACACAAATAAGGCGACCATATAATATCATACCTATTTCTAGGGTGCATGCGATGCAGGTTGGCAAACAAAACTTATCTCTAAGTTCCTATCTCTTGTTTATGCAGTTCTAATCTTGCTCTTTCGAGTCTAGATTCTAACATAGCTCTCTCGAGTCTTAGGTTCTTTCTTTAGACTCTCTCTTGAGTAGCTCTAAAGGGATATTTGGCACAACATAACACAAGATAATCGCAAGCAATGAACTTCCTAGGTCATGTTAGCTTAGTTCTTCTCAACCCATTCGACTAGTTTAGCTACTCATGCGTACTGAGAGAGTGAACAGATGTAGAATAAGAACTTCCATTGTATACATATAAAGATGAAATACAAAACAACAATGCAAGAATAGAATAAAGAGCCTGGTAGTAATCTCTTGCTTCCCAGGCTTTTACATCGTCTTTCTACTCGTGTTCAAAAGATAATCTCGCTCTTGCGAGAGTCGGCCCGCTCTCTGCTTCTACACCTTAGGGTTCTCTCTTGAGTTTCCCTGAACGATCTCCGGCGTCTCTACTCTTCTCTTGCTCCACCTTAAAATAAAAAGGAAAACTATGGACAAAGACGTGCTGAGCTAATTGATCCGAACTTGTGAATTTTCAAACCCCTTTTCTAAAGGTTGCCTTTGGTATTTATAGAGCTTTTGGGATGAAAGGCGGCTTCTCTTTTATGATTGCACAGATGGGATGGCTTTAATTCTCTGACTGATGCGCCGAATATTTGTCACCGAAAAGTTGAATGTACTTTTTATCGTTAGCGTCTGTCTGCTTAATTCGGATTTGGCCGTCATCAGCTTTCTGTCCCATCGCAATTAATTATGCCTTTCACCCAGATGTGCCCACCAAGTTGCGCCGGCTCTTTGCGGCAATCCTTCTTGAGCAGATGTTCGCGAACACAATCATTTCAAAGCCTTGTGGTAATGTTGCGCTCGTCCGCTGATTTCTTATGATTGCTCTTTTCGCCTTGCGTCAACGCATATTCTGCATAAAAATACAAAAATCAACTGTTTCTATGCGATGACCGCATGCGACCACAATGTTATGAATTTAATGCTTTTTGGACGCAATCTAAAATATTTTATCAATGCAAGCCAACATTGTTTAAGAACTTAGCACTATGATAACGTGCATTTCTGGCCGTTATCACATCCCCAAATTTAAACAATGCTTGTCCTCAAGCATAAGCTAAAGATTTCCTTTAGCAAGACCACAATGTTCTTTTCTTAGATTTCTCGAGGACACTTCATTCAACTCCTATACACCAAAATTTCCTTAAGTCTTATTCAAATATCTTCTTAAAATATTTCTAAGGCCTAGGGATCGCAAGCTTAACCTTCAAAAGAACTTTACTAAATTTTGGGACATTGCACGATTTATTTCAAAAAGAAAACTTTTCCACCGGGGTGTTAAATGATTTTATCCTTGCTTATTTCTTGACGTTATTATTTTTTTTTGACCTTGCGCTGATCCAAGTGCCTTGCCTTCATTTTGGCTTGCCCCCACGTGTGTCGTGTGAACATCTAACCATAAGCAATGCGCTCTTTCTCAAACTAAACTCATACCTACTTGGTAGTGGAGTTGTGGTCATTTATTTATGCGTTGATCCTGGTGACTTATTTTCGTTTTGGCTTGCCCCCACGTGTGTCATGAAGACATCCAACTACGGGCAAGTGCCCTTCTTAACTTAACTCTTATCAACATGGATTTCCCCATTGCGTTGACAGTGGAGTTGTTATTCTCAATTTTTTTTTTCAAAATAGCAAGGTCGAAAATAATTACCTCACTCCCAAATTTAAAATGCGGCAATGTCCTCATTGCCGAAAGATTGAAAGAAGTCATGTGATGTTCTTAGAAAGCTTCGTAAAGAGAGTTTGAAAGAAAGCTAGTAGACCCCTAACTTCTAGAAATATTTCATGAGGTGACTATCTTAAAATTAAGTTGACTCTAGTATATACGAAAGTAATAGAAGTATGTTTTTCATCATTGAAATCATAATTGGCAAAGAGATAGCATGCGGTGACTTACTAAATTTATCCATGTCAAATGATTGTGGTAATCAAAGAGGATGCGGTGATAAAACTTTTAAAACTAAAATGCGATGCGTCCTTCTTTGCGGCGATCTATCTTCTTTGGATTGCGGTGACGGAATAAGATAAGTTGCTTCATCGTGTAACATCTCCGCAATCAAGTGCCTCGATCGTTGCAAGAAAACCAGAGAGAGGGTCAAATAATTTTAAACAAAACAACATTCTTTTACCACAATTTTTTTTTAGAATAATAAGTGTAAGAATAGATTAAGACTGAAAAGATATAGTGAATTGAAAATTCTGAGTAGTAGAGAAGGATTGAAGATTCCATGATTCCCAAAACTTGCGTCCCTGTTGGATTTCGATCGTCTGATAACACAGGGACCACCTACTTCCTTCTTTATTCAAAGTTCCTTAGTTCCACGGAGTCGACTTGGCGATGCCAGCCTTTTCCATGATACGCATTTTCCACCTACAGCTCTGCCTATTAACTTTGAATATGTTGGTTCCGTCATCATTTGATAATTCAACCGCGCCATGTGGAAATACCTGTCTAACTATGAATGGTTCGAACCAACGTGACTTTTATTTTCCTGGGAAGAGCTGTAGTTGTGAGTTGAATAGTAAGACCCTCTGCCCGACTTGGAGGTTCTTACCGCATATGTGTTTGTCATGTCAGTGCTTGGTGCGATCCTTGTAAATCTTTGCGTTCTCACATGCGTTAATCCTCCATTCTTCTAGCTCGACCAGTTGCATTTTTCGCGCTTCTCCTGCTTTCTTCAAATCAAAGTTTAGCTTCTTTACCGCCCACAGTGCCTTATATTCCAGCTCCAGAGGCAAAAGACACGCCTTACCAAATACCAACGCATATGGGGACATACCTATTGGTGTTTTAAATGCAGTCCGGTATGCCCACAACGCATCATCGAGCTTTGTTGCCTAATCTTTTCATGAAGGCCTTAATACCTTCTTGAGTATCAGCTTAATCTTCCGATTGGACACCTCGACTTGACCACTCGTCTGTAGATGGTATGCGGTGCCACTTTGTGGAGAATGTTGTATTTGCGCAGCAGCTCCTTAACAGTATGATTGACAAAGTGAGACCCCTCATCACTTATTATGGCACGTGGGGTGCCAAAACGAGTGAAAATGTTTTTCTTCAGGAATTGAGAGACTACTGCCGCATCGCTTGCGGCGCACGCCACTACCTCTACCCACTTGAATACATAGTCGATGGCTAATAAAATATAATGTTTACCATTCGAGGGAGGGAATGGTCCCATGAAATTAATACCCCACACGTCGAACAATTCAAGCTCCAAGATGGTGTTCATCGGCATTGCATGTTTCCATGAAATGTTACCTGTGCGTTTGCACCGATCACACTTCATTACATAGTCAGCTGCATCCCTGAACAATGTTGGCCAAAAGAATCCACTCTGTAAAACCTTGGCTGCGGTGCGCTGTCCTCCAAAGTGCCCACCATATGGTGAGTCATGACACAACGATAATATGCGTTGTTGAGCAACATTTGGTACGCATAGTCACAGAATCTGGTCTGCCCCCTTTTTATACAGATTCGGCTCATCCCAATAATAATATCTGCATTCATGTTTGAGCTTCCTCTGTTGGTGGTAGGTATAATCTTTAGGAAATTGTCCGCAAACAAGATAGTTGACTATGTCAGCATACCAAGGCAATTCTTCAATATGGAACAGCTGCTCATCCAGGAACACCGCACTCACCTCTGATTCATTGCAGTCAACTTCAGGGTTTTCCAATCTGGACAAGTGATCCGCAACTTGGTTCTCCGTCCCCTTTCGATCAATTATTTCTATGTCAAATTTTTGAAGGAGAAGAACCCATCTGATCAATCTCGACTTTGCGTCCTTCTTTGTCATTAAGTACTTTATCACCGAATGATCAGTATGGATGAGTACCTTCGTCCCCAACAGATATGCTCGAAAATTTTCCAATGCAAAAATTACCGCAAGAAACTCTTTCTCTGTGGTGGTATAATTGGTCTGAGCAGGATTTAACGTCTTACTCGTATATGCAATGGGATGTAAGATTGTTTTTCTCTTTCATGCCAAAGCAGCTCCCATCGCATACCCGCTTGCATCGCACATTATTTCAAAAGGAAGTGTCCAGTTCGGTGCAATTAACACGGGTGCGATAATCAGCGCATTCTTCAAAACTCTGAATGTGTTGAGGCAATTGTCGTCAAAATCAAATTTTCTGTCAACCTCCAACAATGCACTCAGTGGTCGTGCTATTTTTGAAAAGTCTTTGACAAAGCGTCTGTAGAATCCAGCGTGCCCCAAGAAACTTCATACAACCTTCACGCTTGTTGGAGGTGGAAGTTTTTCAATTGCTTCGATTTTTGCTTTATCCACCTCCAACCCGTCCCGAGAAACCTTATGCCCCAACACGATGCCCTCCTTAACCATAAAATGGCATTTTCCCAGTTAAGCACCAGATTCGTCTTTTCGCATCTCTTCAGTATATTCTCCAAGTTGGTTAGACAAACTTCATAAGTGAGCCCATAGACAGAGAAGTCATCTATAAAGATTTCAATAGAGTCCTCAAGATAGTCTGAAAGATGGCCATCATGCACCTTTGGAACGTGCTTGGCGCATTGCAGAGGCCGAATGGCATGCGGTGAAAAGCAAAGTCCCATATGGGCAAGTGAATGTGGTCTTGTCTTGGTCTTCTGGAGCTATCATAATCTAGTTATACCCGACATAGCCATCCAGAAAGCAGTAAAAGTCATTTCCAGCTAGACAGTCCAACATTTGATTAATGAACGGAAGGGGGAAATGATCTCTCTTTGTGGCCACATTCAGCTTGCGGTAGTCCATGCAAATGTACCACCCAGTGACGGTCCTTTGCGATATTAGTTCATTGTTTTCGTTTGGGACTACTGTCATGCCACCATTTTTTGGCACACACTGCATGGGGCTGACTCACATGCTATCTGCTATAGGATAAATAATACCAGCATCTAACCATTTCATGATCTCCTTTTCAACGACCTCTTTCATCGCAAGGTTGAGCCTGCGCTGATGTTCGATCGTTGTCTTATGGTCTTCTTCGAGACGAATGCGGTGCATACAGTAAGCTAGGCTGATTCCTCTAATGTCCGCGAGTGTTCAGCCTATTACTCGCACATGTTTCCTTAGAATGCTCATCAATGCATTCTTCTGGTCTTCGTTAAGCTCAGAGGAAATAATTACTGGCAGCTTCTCATTCTGCCCCAAAAATGCGTACTTTAGATGGTTCGACAGGGTCTTTAATTCCATTGTTGATGGTTTTACTAGGGACGGTTGCGTTTTTTTATCTTTTTTTTTTTTTTTTTTTTTTTTTTTTTTTTTTTTTCTGTTGGCTCTTCTTCTTGATTTGCGATCATCCCTTCTTCCTTGCTTGTTTTTGTTATGATCGCATTATAGGCAGCAATGGATGTGTTTACATTCTCTTCTTCATTCTCTTCATCAAACTTTTCTTCTTCAATCAAATTCTGGTCGTCATCTGAGTCATGCAGGTCTTCTTCGTCAGGAAACTTCATGGCACGGATTATGTTGAACTTGAGCTTCTGTCCATTGATGCTCAAAGTTATCTCCCCTTTATGCACATCAATCTGGGTGCGACCTGTTGATAAAAATGGTCGCCCCAGGATGATGGGCACATCTTTGTCGACCTTGTAATCCAAGATGATGAAGTCGGCTGGTAGGATAAATTTGTCAATGGTGCTCAACACGTCCTTCACCTTTTCCTCTGGATGCACCAGAGATCTATCAGCCAGTTGGAGTGTCACGGTCGTGGGTGTGAGTTGCCCCACATTCAACTGCTTAAAGATCGACAGAGGCATCAAATTGATGCTGGCTCCAAGGTCACACAATGCTTGCCCGATGTACAGTCCTTCTATGGAGCAAGGTATAGTAAAGCTCTCAGGATCTTTCATCTTCGGTGGAATGATTGATTTCGAACTTTGTGTTAAAGCCACCGTGGCAAACTTACCAGCTCCCTTCTTCTTGGTTACCATTTCCTTTAGAAACTTCGCGTAGGCAGGCATCTCCTCAATCGCTTCACTGAATGGGATATTAATATGTAATTGTTTTAACATAGACAGGAAGCGTTGGTACTGTACCTCTTCATTCTTTCTCTTTCTTAGTCTCTGCGAGAAAGGTGGTAACTGCACTCTCACGGTCCCCTTCTCTGTTGGCTTTGAGGTCGACATAACTTCTGGCTTTATTGCTTCTTTTTCTCTTTCTTCTTCTTGCGTCACCGTAATTTCAGGTTCTGCCGCAATGGGAGCAATCTGTCTTGGCTCTTTTCTTTCTCCCTCCAAAGTTTTTCCACTTCGCAATGTTACAACCTAACATTGCTCTTTACCTGATCCCCCCGGGTTGTGTGGGAGTTCTGTTGAACTCGGCAGAGCCCTTTGCGGTCTATTCTTCAACTTGCTCGCAATCTGGCCCATCTGTAATTCTAGATTACAGATGGATGTAGCCTGACTTTGAAGCATAGTTTTGTTTTTCTCTATATACTGCTTCAACAGGCTCTTCAAAGAGGATGATTGCAGAGGTTGCGAGCTACTAGCTTGATTGCTTGTCTGACCATTGTTGCGCGGGAAGAATCCAGGTGGCCCTTCTTTTTGTGCCACAGATTGGAAATTCTGTTGCTGATTCTTCCATGCAAAATTGGGGTGGTTTCTCCACCCGGGGTTGTAGGTATGCGAAAAGGGATTATTTTTTACAAAGTAAACGGACTGTGGATTTTGCGGGCATTCTTCCATTGCGTGCCCATCACCACAAGTCGCACACCTTGTGGTGTTTTGACTAATTGTGTTTATTTGCCCATTTTGCAGTGTTGGGCTACATCATTGTGGTCATCTGATTCTGTAGTGAAGCAATAGCACCATTACTTGCGTCATTATCCTTGATTCTCAGTCTCTGATCACTCTCTCTCCAATCCTCATGGTTTTTAGAGATGCGATCCAAGATATTCTTAGCCTCGTCATATGTTTTGTCAAGCAGACCACCAGCAGTTGCCGCATTGGCAGCAATCTGCGAAGCGAGATTCAAACCATGATAAAAATTTCCATCTGAAGGCAGTCTGTCAAACCATTGTGTGGACAGTCCCAGACCAACCTCTTAAACCTCGCCTAGGCATCGTTGAGCGATTCGTCCATGTCTTGTTCAAAATTCGTGATTAGTTTCCTTCATCTAGCATTCTCAGTAGGTGGAAAATATTTCTTCATAAATTTCTCTACGACCTGTTCCCATGAAGTGATCTCTCCTTGCTTAAGGGAATACGCCCAATTTCTTGCCTGATCACAAAGAGAAAATAAGAAAATGGGAATAAAGTTAGTCGAACTTCTTCGGCAGAGATGTTCGGGAACACAAAAGTATTGCAGATTTCAATAAAGTTTCAGAGGTGGGCGTGTGGGTCTTCGCCACGTCGGCCTCCGAATTGTCCTGCAGTCTGGATCATCTGCAGCATCACCGACTTCATTTCGAATTGGCTTCCGTCAAGGGCAGGTCTCATGATTCCTGGAGAGAAATCATAGAGGTTTGGCGATGCATAGTCCTAATGGGTCTATTACGATCGTTAGCCAAAAGGATTGGATTCGCCATGATGTTGTTTTCGTTTGGTGCTTCGTTTCCAATCTGCTCCGCCATCTCTTCTTTATCTGACTGTTGTTGTTGGTGGTCTCTTAATCTCCATCTAAACGTTCTCTCAATCTTCGGGTCGTAATTCGTTAGAGATTGAGAATCTGTAAAGAAATAAAAAAAATTACCGTTAACACACTATTTTGCCGAAGTCCCCGGCAACGGTGCCAAAAACTTGATGCATGGTTTTATGATGTGGAATTATGGAGGAAATGCGATGGTGAAAAATGTGTTGAGCATCAAGTTTTCTCAGCGGAGTCCAAGTGTAAACCCCACTAAGTCTCCTGGTAAGTCCAGGGTCGAACTCAGGGACTTGGGAAAATAGGTTGCGGTGGTAATTTTTATGAAAACTTTGCGGTAACTAAATAAATCAATAGTTGTTGAGGTTGTTGTTTGCGGTAATGAAAAATAAACAAATGCGGCAGAGTTTGAAAATAGTTGATAAAACTGAAGATATGATTAATAAGCAGTGAACGGGTTGAGAAGAGTTTTGGCTAACACTTCATAGGATGCGTTCATGCTTTGTGATCCTGCAACACACATACAATAGTATACCATCTCTTGATGCGAATGCTACGGCTTCTAATACTAGACCGCATTCGATATATGCGCTAAATCTATAGGACCTAAACATAAGCCTCTATTCTTATTTATGCGATGACAGAACGAAAAACACAAATAAGGCGACCACATAATATCATACCTATCTCTAGGGTGCATGCGATGCAGGTTGGCAAACAGAGCTTATCTCTAAGTCCCTATCTCTTGTTTATGCAGTTCTAATCTTGCTTTCTCGAGTCTAGATTCTAACCTAGCTCTCTCGATTCTTAGGTTCTTTCTTTAGACTCTCTCTCGAGTAGCTCTAAAGGGATATTTGGCACAACATAACACAAGATAATCGCAAGCAATGAACTTTCTAGGTCATGTTAGCTTAGTTTTTCTCAACCCATTCGACTAGTTTAGCTACTCATGCGTACTAAGAGAGTGAACAGATGTAGAATAAGAACTTCCATTGTATACATATAAAGATGAAGTACAAAACAACAATGCAGGAATAGAATAAAGAGCCTGGTAGCAATCTCTTGCTTCCCATGCTTTTACACCGTCTTTCACTCGTGTTCAAAAGATAATCTCGCTCTCACGAGAGTCGGCCCACTCTCTGCTTCTACGCCTCAGGGTTTTCTCTTGAGTTTCCCTGAGCGATCTCCGGCATCTCTACTCTTCTCCTCCTCCGCCTTAAAATAAAAAGGAAAACTATAGACAAAGACGTGCTGAGCTAACTAATCCGAACTTGTGAATTTTCGAACCCTTTTTCTAAAGGTTGCCTTCGGTATTTATAGAGCTTATGGGATGAAAGGCGGCTTGTCTCTTATGATTGCACAGATGGGATGGCTTTAATTCTCTAATTGATGCGTCGAATATTTGTCACCGAAAAGCTGAATGTACTTGTTATCGTTAGCGGCTGTCAACTTAATTCGGATTCAATTATCATCAGCTTTCTATCCCATCGCGATTAATTATGCCTTTCACCCAGATGCGCCTACCAAGTTGCGTCGGCTCTTTGCTGCAATCCTTCTTGAGCAGATGTTTGCGAACATAATCACCGCAAAGCCTTGCAGTAATATTACGCTCGTCTGCTGATTTCTTATGATCGCTCTTTTCGCCGTGCGTCAACTCATATTCTGCATAAAAATACAAAAATAAACTGTTTCTATGCGTGACCGCATGCGACCGCAATGTTATGAATTTAATGTTTTTTGGACGCAATCTAACATATTTTATCAACGCAAGCCAGTATTGTTTAAGAACTTAGCACTATGATAACGTGCATTTCTGCCTGTCATCAGAGGACACTCCCAGGGTGCCTCGAGACTGAGGATAGATCTCATGTGAGAACATAAAGGAAGAAACGTGAAGAGGTTTAAGTGAAGTATCATATACCCTAAGTACCTCCCACTGAATGTTCTACCTAGGGGTTCATTAACTTAGATCATTCGACTACTGATTTTATTTAAGTGTTTTAATTTGCTAAAAAAAAACTCTTGTCTTTGATATTAAACAAGTTCAAGTCAAGTCGCATTAAACTCTTTAATAGACTATCCTCAAATTTGCATGTATGCATCAAATCTATCTAATTTACCTTTCCAGGTAGGTGCCCAGGTAGGGGTGTTCCATTTTCGTCAGCTTAAGTATCCCAGCCTAGCCAGAACCTGCCTTAGACAAAAGGTCCTTATAGATAGATTTGCTACATATTTAATCTTTTATTAGTCAATTTAATCCTATTAAACTGATTAAAAGATTAAACCTTAGGTTGCTAATCTCATTAGAACTGTGATCTTAGGTCTATCTCCATCAAGTTTTAAAATTCTTTTAAAAACATGATTCAAGCCTAAGTTTGCATGTATGTCTTTCTTATTGATTTTTGTTCTAATTTCCCTTATAACTCTTATAAAAGAAACAACCAAAACCATTCACATTGCTATGCATAACTAGGTATTTATAACTCTTATAAATTTAACCTATGTGTCATGCTTCATGCAATGTCCATTCGATACTATATATAACTCTTATATACTTGGTAATGAACTAAGCATACATGCTTCCATACACCCTTATATTATAACACTTATAATATAAAGATGATGCATGAATATGCTTAATGCATTCATAAATATAGCTCTTATATTATATGATGCATGAGCATACTCTTGGGTAATTTAAATCATGCAAACTACTATATCATAACTCTTACAATATAGAGATGATGCATGGCCAATGCATAACCTATGGTGGGATTTCAACTATATGGCATATTATATGACATATAATAAAACATACATATTATGTACATTCACAAAATTAATGAACCGGGATGATTAGCCTCAACAACTGGAAATAACTTCTATCTATTACATAAATCCATTGAGCAAACCGGTTCACAAGCAAACTAGTTCTTGAATTGCCCGGGCGAAGACTTCTTCCTGATCGTTTAGTAAATTGGACGAGTAACCATGCTCGCTTAGCTACAATCGAGTACCATTTACAATGTGATGAAGCATGAGGCCACTCAATCGTTTAGCGCACTAATTTAAAACAATGCAAGTCTAAACGATCAGATAGATGACTACGTTGCTATGAAGTTGTCTAGAGGATCATAGAACAAGCACTAAGTAACTTTTACTACGCGATCGTGTATAAGCGATGAAGCTTGCTGAGCTACACAATCATTTAGTGCGTGCACGTCTACCTTGCTGCCGAGTATCCCATACTTACCCCATCGTTTACACGATCTGACCAATGCTTGGTCTTCCTCTTCCTCGAAGTAATGCACAACTCCTTGCTTTGAAGCTTCATCATGAGCGACTCACACTAAGTTAAACACTTTGAATAACAGACTCGATAGCAAGTTTATATGCCCAAAATCACAGGGACCCTTACAATTAACTTTGAAAATGTAAAAGAATTCAACAACCAGAGGCAATCATCCCAGAAACTCCATTAATCCACACACACAAACATATTTAACACTTAAACAAAATGTAGACATGCTTACACCCACCAAGAATGTAAATGCTATTCTATACAACAATGGATTTGGAATATCAGAACCTAACTTTGAGACCAATTGAAGGAACTCTTATCAAAGAGAACCCATTAGCGGAAGCATGATCGATCCAAATTCATTGTGAAAGAATTACAAGCATTCATAAACATACAAACTAGTTATGCATTTTCTAACAAATTACAACATGCTTTAGTAACTAAAACAAAAGGAACGAGAGACATACCTTTGAAGATTCATTCTTCTGAATTTCTATCGCTCTCGTGAAGTATGGAACAATAACCTATCCCTATCGCTGCAATCGTTTGCCCAAATCTCTCGCTATCGCTTAGATCACGAACAGTCTTCTCCATGAACAAACAACCTCTCAGATACCACCACTCGACAACCTTGGTATTCTCGGAGTGAGAATCTAGGAGGTGTGGGCTCTGTTGAATTTGGTACAGGGTTGAAGGAACAACGATCAAACTATATGACCAAGCAAGTGGGAGAGTATATTGTCTATCGTATAGACTTTGTGCTTGACCGTTTAGTAAAACTCAACAGTTACACAATCGTTTAGGAAAATGATCTTGATCGTTTACATGATCATTTAGAGAATCTCGCTAAGCCACGCGATCGTTTAGTAAAACTTTATATGATTTTTTAGTCAAAGGCGTCTACACGATCATTTAGTCTCTCGCTTAGAAGGTTGTCGCACAATCAAAACTTTATCGTATTTTCCCTGTAGTTACATCTAACTTCTTAAGTATCACAGATCCCTCTAATGAAAAATACATCATAGTCCTACTATGAGTGGACACCTCTTGGGCCATGAGAAGGTGTATGGCGCCACATCGTTCAAGCCCCGGAATTAGCCTTTATGGGAGCAATCTATCTACTTACCCCTGCTTCGGGGAAGGAAATTCCATCTTGTGTAGCTGAGTTCTCATCTCCTCAATCAGACGAATCCCCAAAGTGGTAGGTTTGAGTCGGCAATCTAGCCACTCGCAGCCATACAAATCAAAAGACCACCCTCATAGGCAGAAGTTACCATCTCACTCAGGATTAAGGTCATGTTACCTATGGTCATCCTAGTGAAATGAAAGTCTCTGTCATGAACTACATTATATAACGAGACTAAACACTTCGTGGTCCGGTCTTATACAAACTCCTTTGTATAGGACACCTCCGCTTGCATGTCTCTACATGAATGATCAGAGATATACGCAGTTCCCTCCAAGAGTATTGCCAGAACATCTCATATTTCATAGACAACAGTGAAGAAAATATCTCATATTATTACATCACAAGCATTTGTTCATACAGATGTTTACAAACTACAGGACCTTACGAGAGTTTAGGGTATCAACCCCAACAATTAGCTCTCAAAAAGAGCTAAATTTAGGCCTTAACTTCCTATATTTGGGTAATTCTTAGATTTTATTGTCTTACTTTCAAGGCGAATTAACCCTATGGAGCTGACACGTGGATAAGACAAAGAATCGAGCCAAAAGAGGGAAAAATTGAAGTCTAAATGTACTAAATCGAGTTGAGTTAAAAAAAGACGATTTTGCCTTGCGCCAGCGTTGCAACACTTATATTATGCCTAAGTCCAATGCTCATTTGGCACTGTAAGGTAGTAGCATTAGGAATAGGGCAGCATCACAATGCCGCCTCAAGTGTCACGACGCTTCAGAGTAGAGAAACCGCCACTGTCGCAACACCCCCTGACGCTGAGGGCTTGACGCTGGAAGACAGAAGCATAGCATTGCAAAGCTATGAACTTTGACGGAGAATCAGAGATGCGTGTGGCACAGCCGCGTCACATCTATAGTCGTAATGCTTGACGCTTCCTAGAGAATGTTGCCTTGAAAAATACCACTACTGATTCGAGAACAAGCCCAAATAAGGAGAAATTTGAGTGTTTTGTCGAGTTTTTGAGTGGTTTGAGTCAAATTGCTGAGCAATTATTCATATAGTCAGCCTCGATTCTCTTTTTGATCATTGTATTCTGAATATGCCTTTTTGAGGCTAAATTATTTTCTTGGGATAGTTTATATGTCTTAATTCTTGAAGGCCAACTAGTTTATTTTATTCAATTGTCGTGAACCCTTTGGGGGATTTGTTTTATTTTTAATTGAATTCAATAAAATTTTCTAACAAATTGATTTGTTGAATTTCAGGTTTGCAAAATCTTTCTAGTCTATGCATCATTGATCGATTAAGTTGCAAATATTAGGATTGCATGGTTAAGGTCTAGACTTTTTTTGGCCAAGTTCATGTGGGTCTTAATATAATCTTTCCCAAATAAATCATGCAACAAGATATGGCTTTCTGGCTTGTTGTATGTCTCAACATTTGAACCCTTTCTTAATGCTTTTCAGTTTTAACTTGGGTGTCGCTAAGAAGGAAAAGTAAAGACTGAATTAGGGTTGATTTAAATTTTTATCAAAAATTAGCTAATTAGGCTATTAGAATTCCTAATAGGTTGAGGGGTTTATATAATTGGAAAAAATTAACTAGTACCTAAGGATAGAAAATAAAAGTATACAAACTAATCCCAAGATTTTTCCTTAATTTGATTCAAACCTTTTTTTTCTGCACTTGCTCTTGTTTTTAATCTCCAAAGGTGTTTTAGCAACACTCTTGGAGGGAACGCAGTTAAGAATATACACTGCAGTCTCTATTGCATAACTCTAAAATGAGTCAGGTAAGAAAGTATAACTCATCATTGATCGAACCACGTCCAACAGGGTTCAATTTCTCCTTTATGATACACCATTTTGCTGAGGTGTACCAAGTGCTAATAGTTGGGATACTATTCCATGTTCTATCATATAGTTCTAGAAAGTTAAATCCATAAACTCTCCACCTCAATCAGATCGAAATGTTTTAATCGTTTTATTAAATGCATTTTCAACTTCAGCCTTGAATTCTTTGAACTTTTCCAAAGACTCAAACTTATGTCGCATTAAATAAACGTACCCATATCTAGAATAATCATTAGTGAAAGTGATGAAATATTCATAACCTCCTCTAGCTCTTACATTCATCGGACCATAAAGGTCTGACTGCACTAGCTCTAGAGGTTCTTTAGCCCTATGACCTTTTCCAGTAAAAGACCTTTTAGTCATTTTGCCTTTAAGGTATGACTCACACACAGGTAAACAATTTTCTTCTAACTCGCTTAGAAGTCCATTCTTCACCAACCTCTCAATCCTATTGAGATTAATGCGTCTTAATCTTAGGTGCCAAAGTTGGGCATTTTCCATAGGAGAAATTCTAGGTCTTTTTTGTTGAGTTACGAAAATTTTAAACATCACTATGTTATGGAGGGCATTTATTGCTAACAACCTTAGCACATACAAATTGTTTTCCAGTTTAGCAGAACATATTGATGCGTTATGAATTGTGATGCGACTATGGTGTGTATTTGCGGTGATGTGTTATGCGTTGCACATGCAAGTTTTCCTAATAAGACCCAAGTATAAGCCTCACTAGGTTTTCTGGTAAATCCAGGGTCGAACATAGGGACTACTGAGTAATATGCGACGGTTACTTTGATTCTCTTGCGGTGGTGAAAACAAATAAGTTGGATGGTGTTTTGATTAAGAATATTTCCTATGCGATGGAGTTCGAATGAAGAGTTGATGAAATCTAGAGTTACAATAAGTATGCGATGAACGGGTTGAGAAGGGGTTTAGCTAACACTTCCTAAGATTATGCACATGTTATGCGATCATGCTACACACAAATAATAGCACGTCATCTCTCAATGAAAATGCCAGAACTTCTATTTCTAGGACGCATGCGATGTATACGAAAAAGTCGATAGGACTTATGTCTAAGCCTTTATTCTTGTCTATGCGATGATGAATGATGCACACATACATAAGGTGACCGCATACTATCATATCCTATTTCTAGGGTGCATGCGATGTGTTAATAGCAATAGAACTTATGTCTAAGTCTCTATCTCTTGCTTATGCGGTTCTAATCTGACTTTCTCAAGTCTAGATTCTAATCTGACTCTCTCAAGTCTAGATTCTGTCTTTAGACTACTCTTTCAAGTATCTCTAAAGGGTGAATGACACATATATAAGACAAGATGATCGCATAAAATGTAAATCTTAGGTCATGCTAGCTAAGTACTTCTCAACCCATTCAGAAATTTAGCTACTCATGCGAAGTGTGGAGAGATTGAACATAGATTGAAATGAAATTTCCATTTTCTATAAATAAAGTGCTGAATACAAAATAACAATGGAATTTAGAGATAAGAAGCCCGGTAAGCAATGTCTTACTTGTCGAGGCCTTTTACACTGTCTTTTTCACTCCAACTCTGTCCAGATGAATATCTTTGCTCTTGCAAGTGTTGGCCCTCTCTCCCTTTGTAGCGCTTTCCGACAGTCTCTCGATCTGTCTGGGAATGATCTCTTGGCTTCTTCGTCTCTTAGCTCGTCTCCATCTTCTAACTCTAAGTATGAATATGTACGTGAACAGACTAATGACTCTCTAACTTATTCTCTATTCTATATGGCGATCTAAAACTTCTTTTCTATTCTATCTCCGATAACCCTTTTACAACGGTGGCCTTCAGTATTTATAGAGCTCTAGGTGAAACAACCTTTCTCTCTAATGATTGCAATGATGGGCGGTCATTAAATCTTCTGCTCTGATGCACCGATTAATGGTCACCGAAAGTTGAATGGACTTGCTACAGTGTGGCTTTAACAACTTGTCAACTAATTTTGGATTCAATCATCATCAGCTTTCTGTCCCATCGTGATTTATTGTGCCATTACCTTGATGCACATTCTTTATGTAGCCACCTTTTTGAGCAACTTCTCATGATCGCATATGATCACATGACTTTGCGACGCAATCTTTCAAGCGTGCGGGCGCCTAATTTCTTGGATCGCAATTTTACTTTCGCCAATGCATATTTCCTGCACAAAATAAGTAAATTAACTGCTTTTATACGATGGGCGCATGTGATCGCAATTTTCTTAGTTTAGCGCTTTTGGAAATGATATTGCTTATTTTTACCGTCGCATTCTCTCATTATTTTACTTATTTGAGCTATAATAACGTGCATTTCTACCTGTTATCATATATATCAATACCATTCTTAGTAATAAAAACTTTATTATAAGAAAAGTTTAATTGATAAAAATGTTCCAAAAGATACTTTATAGAAACTAAGTTCCTTTTTAAATCAGGAACAACATATACATCATTCAGAATGAGAACTTTGTTCTGTAAAGTTAACCGGAGACCTCCCACTGCCACAGCTGAGATGACGTGTCCGGTTCCAACTCGCATCATCATCTCTCCAGCATTCAGTTGCCGTGGGAGTTCATCATCATTTCAGGACACGTCAACCATGAAATGAAGAACAAACATGGTTAGTGGCCCTAGAGTCAATAATCTAGGCAGAATCATCATTCTTTACTAAACAAGTTTCCAACACAAGCAAATCATATTTACCTTGTTTGTCCTTCTTCTTTTCTGCCAAATATCTTGGGCAGTTCCTCTTCTAATGCTCGTCTTGGTTACAATGGAAACATTTTCCTTTGTCAACCCTTTAGAGCAACAACTCCTGGGTTAGCAGCAACCTTCCCCTTTCCACCCTTTTTCTTCTTTCACTTTTTGGTGCCAGAGGAAGAATGTGCAGACTTAGTTCCGGAGGTCAAACCTTTATGAAACTTTTTAGATGATGAAGCAACATTTGCTTCACCCTTCTTCTCCTTGCTTTTCAACAAGGATTGAAAAGTTTATAGCTCATTGAGCAGGGTAGTCAGGTTGTAGTCAATCCTGTTCAGAAAAGCATTACTACAGAAGTGAAGGAAACTTTCTGATAAAGATTCTAGAATGATGCCAACCTGGCTGGCCTCATCGATGTTTGATCCGTTCATCTCTGCCACATTTAAGTGGAACATCATGTTGAGAACGTGTTCTCTAACAGATGCCCTTTCTTGCATATAGGAATTGAAGATGTATTTGAGAGCATTGTACTTGAGTTGTGCGGACGATTGTCCGAACATTCCCTTCAGGGACTCCATGATCTCAAGGGCTGTGAGCATGGGCTCATGCTTATTGGCCAAGACTTTGTTAAGGCTTTCCAAGATATACGCTCGGGCCTTTTCTTTTGACCTTGTCCAGCACTCATAAGCTTCCTGAACATTTTGAGGAGCAGTAGGAGGTAGAATGGAAGGATACTCCTCCATCAGGACAAAATGCAGGTCATCGATGATCAAAATTGTGTTGATCGTATTTTTCCAACTAGCGTAATTTCTCTAGTTAATTTGTCGGCGACAAGTAAACTAATTGTAGCAGTAACCATTTTAAATTGTTGAAAAAGAACAAACTTAATTTAGTCTACTTGCATTAAACCACTTTTAGAAAACCAATCAAGTTTTAGCAAAATAGTCTAGACCCTAAGTGACATCTATTTTACAATGATGCTTCAGTGAGGTAGGACAAAAGTCACCGTAGGGTGATCAAGTGCCCTTTCATTGAAATGAGACATTCTCAACCATTAGACAGAAACAACTCCTTGTAACTGTAACTAATAATCACCATTATCTTCTGAGGCTATCTGCATGATGATCACGTCTCCTTGGTGTACTATCTCTCTAATGAGATGGTACTTGCGGTCGATGTGTTTCTCGCATTTATGGCTTCTTGATTCTTTGGAATTTGCAACTGCTCCATTGTTATCACAATAGAGGGTGATGAATAGATGCATATTTGGAACCACTTCTAAATCAGTCAAGAACTTTCTAAGCCATACTGTTTCCTTGGCTATTTCACATGCAGCTACATACTTCGCTTCCATGGTGGAGTCAACAATACAACTTTGCTTTATACTCATCCATATTATAGCTCATCCATTTAGAGTGAATATTGATCCTGAAGTTGATTTCCTGGAATCCATATCGGTCTGAAAATCAGAATTAGTGTATCCAATAAGGATCAAATCCTTAGCACCATACAAGAGCATATAGTACCTCGTTTTCCGAAGATACTTGAGGATATTTTTAATGGCAGTCCAATGATCATATCTAGGATTGGACTGATATCTACTGACCATTCCAACTGCATAGCATATGTCAGGGTGTGTACACAACATGACATACATCAAACTTCCAACTACTGATGCATAGGGAATTCATTTCCCACAACCTATTGAGGTATCTTAGGACATTGTTCCTTAGACAAATGAATTCCATGCCTAAAAGGTAACATACCTCTCTTAGAATTTTGTATTTTATATCTAGAGAACATCTTGTCTATATAAGATGCCTGAGAAAATGCTAGCATTCTATTATTGCGATTTCAAACTATTTGGATTCCGAGAATATACAGTGCATCTCCCAAATCTTTCATTTGGAATTGCAAAGCTAGCCATTTATTAACGTCAGCCAGGAATCCTATCTCATTCCCAATGAGTAGGATATCATCAACATATAGAACCAGAAAAGCTATAGTCTTATTGACAATCTTCTTTAAACACAAGGTTCATCAATGTTATGTTCAAAGCCATAAGATTTTACCGCATTGTCAAATCTCATATTCCAGGATCGAGATGCTTGTTTCAACCCATAAATAGATATTTTAAGCTTGCAAACCTTTTGCTCTTAACCCTGTTCTATAAACCCCTCTGGTCGAGACATATAGATACTCTCTTCAAGATAGCCACAAAGGTTGTCTTGACATCCATTTGTCATATTTCATAATCATAAAAAGCAGCAATGGATAAGAATATTCTAATAGACTTGATCGTGGTAACCAGAGAGAAGGTTTTTTTTTCACAGTCCACCTCTTCTTTTTGGGTAAATCCTTTTGCCCCGAGTCTAGCTTTGTAGGTCTATACCTTACCAGTTTGGTCTCGTTTTCTCTTGTAGATCCATTTGCAACCAATAGGTTTTACCTCTTCTGGTTGATCTACAAGTTCCCAGACTGAATTGAAGTATATAGACTCCATTTTGAGGTCCATGGCTTTTATCCTTTGGTCTCTATCCACATCTTCCTTTGCCAGTTTAAAGGTCAATGGACCCTCTAAGCCATTATCAGGTATGACGACTTAAGTTTCTGTCAAACCCTTGTAACGATCAGGCTATTGAACAACCCTCCCACTACATCGAGACATTCTAAACTCTTGAGAAGAATTTGATGGACCAGTTTCACCAACAACTCTTGTTGAAGGAATAGCTTGATGAACAACCTTTATTGATTTGTCTGTAGCTTCTGTGGACATTTCATTTAATACTAGTTTACTGCGAGGTTGATGATTTTTTATGTGGTCTTCCTCTAAGAATGTTGTATTTGTCGATACAAATACTTTATCTTCTTGAGGATCATAGAATAGACCAACTTTTGTCTATTTGGGGTTTCCTACAAATAGGCATACTTTTGAACGCCATGACTCGTAAGGTTTTTCTGAAACATTTTTCGAGGGAACCATGTCAAAATATACACAACAGTCTCTACAGCAAAAAGAACTAGGCAACTGAGCATAACTCATCATTGAACGAACCATGTCTAATAGGGTTCTGTTTCTCCTTTTCGCTACACCATTTTGTTGAGGTGATCGGGTGTTATGAGTTGAGACTGAATTATGTGTCCTATCAAATAGTCCTGGAATTTTAGGTCCATGTACTCACCACATTGATCAATCGAAGTGTTTTAATATTTTTACCTAATTGGTTCTCAACCTCTGCTTTATATTCCTTGAACTTTTCAAGGGTTTTAGACTTATGATGCATTAGGTAAATATAACAATATCTAGAATATCATCAATAAATCTGATAGAATATTCATATCCTCCTCATGCTTTAACATTTATCGGACCACAAATGTCAAAATGTATGGGTTCTAAGGGTTCTTTGGCTCTAATACCTTTTCCCATAAAATATCATTTGGTCATTTTACCCTCAAGACATGATTCACATAGTGGTAAAGAGTTGTCTTTTAACTAATTTAGGAGTCCAGTCTTAACCAATCTCTCAATCCTATTGAGATTAATTTGGCCTAGTCTTAAGTGCTAATGATAGGTATTAGGAGAAAATTTTTGTTTTTTATTTTGAGTTTCAGCTGTTTTAAATATCTCTATATTCAAAACAACTTTTACCTCAATTGGTTTTAACACATATAAGTTATTTTCTAGTTTTGCAAAACATATTTTAATACCTTTTGAAATAATGAACACTTCATTAATTTCAAAAGAGATTTTATACTTTTATTCTAGCAAACATGAGATAGATATTACATTACTCATCATGGCAGGAATGTAATAAACATTTTCAAGTAAAATGAATCTATCTTCAATAAATGACTTCATATCTCCCACTGCTTTAGCTGAGACAGCCTCCCCAGTCTTTACCTTAAAGGTTGTTTTACCATCTAAAAGCTGCCTCCAGGAACTAGTTTCCTGAGTGAAAGCGCGAGTATGATTAACAACACCTGAATCTAATATCCAGGTTAATTTATCATTTTCCACTAAACACGTTTCAATGACAAGTAAACCATATTTACTTTGTTGTGCTTTCTTAGTTTTCTCATCTATGATATTCATGTTTATTACTTTTAACATATCCCGGACATGTACATTAATAGAGGTTCTATCCTTTATGTCATGGTTATAAACTTCTTCAAGAATATCATTCCTGAAAAATTGTCCAAACAATATCTGTAACGAATCCATGATTTCTTTAGCATAAATCATGTTCTCAAATTTCTTAGCTAGTATATCGTATATATTTGCTAAGATATGGATTTGAGCCTTTTCATTTGCCTTAATCCATCTGTCATATGCATTCCAATCTCTTTGGTTTGCAGATGAGTTGGGAGATGGAGGACATTCCTCTGTTAAAACAAACTTTAAATCATCATCTACTAGTATTGCGTTTATATTTGATTTCTATATTGAAAAATTAATACCGTTAAATTTATCAGAAGCGAGTAATTTAGAAGAATTTGACATGCTGAAAATATAAAAAAATTCTAATAAGTATATTGCTTTTAAATCCAATCAAATTTTAGAAAAAGTAATAATGTACCCAAATTTCATTATTTATTTGCAACGATACTTTAGTGAGTCAGAATAGTGTTGGGTTTTATGTCCTAAAACTCGTGGTTTGTAAACAATAGAACTTATTCTGAAAATTCAATAAGTTGTTATTGAATATATTATTTTTTAGAAATCCAATAAACCTAAAGTTCCTTGACTATTACATGAGTACTTGAACTTTATGTGGAGACATACAAGTGGATCAGGTTCGAGTAAATAGTAAAAATGATATATAGCATATGAATAAGGTTGGATGCCTTATTCTGGTAACATTATTGGATGTGGCGTACTCTATAGTTGTTGCAAAGAGTTTTAAAGTGCTACATACAAAGTGATCCTAATTTGTGCATGTTATGATATGAGAAGTGGGGGCGTCCTATGCAAATGAGTTTTGTACAAGATCGGACCACAAAGTCAGTCACTTTTACTTTATAACTCTGTTTACTGTTTAAGACTGACTATTTCAAAGTGATGACCTAGGTAACTTGACCTTAATCCTGAGCTAATTATGAACTCCTGTTTGTTTGAGATTATTCTTTGATCTGCAAATGGTGAGAGTAGACCAATGTCTCTGCTCAATAAGCCTCCCATTTTGGGAATAAGATCAGATGAATGGATGGGGACATAGGTGCAAGACGGAATTCACTCCTACCTGATTAGGGTTAGTAGAGAGGTTGTTCCCTTTAAGTGCTGATTCTGGGTCTTGAACAAGAGGCCTCACTTTCTCATTGGCCCAAGAGGGATTGGATTTGTTGATTGGATCACAAATCAATTGTTCATTATGGGATTAGTGGGACTTAAGAAACAATAGGTAATTTCGGTGGTAAAATAGAGATTCGACCCAACCGTTATTACGAACAACTTGTGAAAGGTTAACTTACTAATCATGGTTATATCGAGTGGACATAATATATCTACAGTGAGGGGAGTTCAACTATGGGCTTTAGTGGAATCACCCATTAGTTAACGAATGGGGGTTAGTTTGGTCTAATGAGTTTAGTCGATTAATCTCGGATCGTTGGAGCACATGATCTGTAGGTCCGCGAGGTCCCCCTACTAGCTCGTAAATATATAAGCTCTAGAGTAGCGTGATGAGTTAATTTGAAATGTTCAAATTAGAATTAAATGAAATTGAAGAAATAATATTTAAACATGATTTAAATATTTGAACATGGTATTGTGAAATTAATTTAATATTTGATATTAAATTAATTAGAATTATTTAAATTGTTTAAATAATTATTTATTAATTTTATTAAGAAAATTAATTTATGAAATTAATTTTGTAAAATTAATAATATTTTCAATTTTATAAAATGAAATTTATTTATGATATCAATTTATCAAAATTGAAAAAGAAGGAAAAAACACAAAATGGAAAAATGATATTTTCCATTACTTCTTCAAGTTGCTCACACTAAACCCATCAACTTGGTCTTCATTTACTCCAAGAATGAGCTGCATCTCATGCAGCTAATCTCTTTGCATGATCGCCTGCAATATAATGAAGAGATTGGAGTGATTTTGAGGTAATGCAACCGATCAAATTTTTCTAAACAATTCGTGAGAAGAAAAGAGTTCTTCTGCTGGATTACTACTGTGCTGGGTTGCTGCTGTGAGCTTATCTCTATATTCCCTTAATTCAGGCTTATTTTGAGTCCCACTACTCAATCTAGTGCACCAAGAGGATAGTAGGGAAGATCTTGGGGTGGTCTACATCAAGATTCAGAGAAGATTTGCAGTTGGATTCAAGCTTTGAGGAAGTTCTACAAAGGTATGTCACGAAACTCATTTATTTCTACTGAAGCATGCTTTCATTTCTGCCAAAATTATTGAATTAGAGTGCTTATGGATCCTGGTCACTTCTGTTGCACGATGGTATGTTCCAACAAATAGATGCTATCGAGGGGTAGTCAAATACTCCTTCACTGAAGCAAGACATTCTTGACTAAATACTAACTCTAGAATAACTCTTATTCTTATAGTCATTTAGTTACCATTTCCAGTCAAGAATTTACTAACAATTAGTACCTCTTGTAAGTGTAACCCTCCATTTTTAGACCCCAGATGTCGGCCCTAACGATGCTATCGAATTGGAAAGTCAAGGTTGGGAATGGACCTAAGAGATCCTATCCATTTTTGGAGTTTGAGTTATTCTGAATCCCATGTTACAACCCTCCGAGAGGATAGTCGCCGTAAAACGACTAGCTTAAGTTGCCTAAAAACGACAAGTAGGCGCAACATAGATATCTCACGGTTTAAACTAATGGAAGAGACCTTCGGATACGTTGACGCACATCCTTCATGTTGGAGTTAACATGTAATTAGCGGAAACATACAGAATCATTAAGTACTCTAATTCAAAAATTTTTGCATTTAAGAAAGCATGTTCATAACAGAAAAAGAGGGTTTGAAGATATACCTTTGAAGACCTTCTTTAACTTCGAATTCAGCTTGATTTTTCACTCCAAAAGGATATAGACTACCATTGGATCTTCCCTATTATTCTCTTGAACCTTAGATTAGGTGGTGGAACCTAAAATGAGTTGAGCTTAGAGGGAATTTTATGGAAGAAGACTGGTTTTTCAACTGAAGTTTGAAGAACACGTCTTCAACCTTCACCGACAAAATTCAACTTTGCATGCACTTCATCTCAACTGAATCAACTAACTTTTATTCTGCTTATTTAGTGCCATCAAATTGCATAGAAGAATGACACCAAATCCATAAAGATTTGAGTGGAAATTAAAGTGGAAAGATGAGTGTCAAAAGATGGAGAAGCCCACTTAGGGTATTTCCAAATTTTCATTTTTAAATCCAATTTTCTTTAAATTAAATTTTCATAAAATTTAAATTAAATCTAAAATGGAATTTTAATATTTGAATTTTCCAAAAATTCAAATTTTTAATCAAAATCAATTCAAATAATTAATTTTAAATAAAATTAATTTGAATAATTAATTAAACAATTTAATTAATGAAAACAATTTAATATCCAATATTAAATTATTTACACCACTTATTCCACAGACATGAATTTCCATTCATGTAATATTGATATTTAAATCATATTTAAATATTATCCGACTCTCCAATTTCATTTAATTCAATAAATATACGTGTAATTTTATCGTATATAATTACCGATTCCCTCAATTTGAATTTGAACGTTTTAAATTCTCTTATCACACTTTTTTAAGGTTTAATTCATTTGTGAGTAATAGGTGGACCTAATGGACCTATAAATCATGGGCTCCAACAATCCAAGATTAGCTGGCTAAACTCTTTAACCTAATTAACCAACATTCGTTAACTATCGGGTCACTCGACTAAAGCCCAGTAGTTGCACTCCCCTCACTGTAGATATATTTTTGTCCACTTGATATAACCATAATTAGTAAGTCAAACCTTCAAAGATTATTCGTAATAATGGCTGGGTCAAAAGCTATTTTACCTCCGTGATTACATCTTGTTCCTTATATCCCATTGATCCTCTAATGAATAATTGGTTTGTGATCCGATCACTAAATCGAGTCCCTCTCGGGCCAACGAGAGGGTGGGGCCCCTTGTTCAAGACCCAGAGTCAGCACTTAAGGGAACAACCTCTCCATTATCCCTAAAAGCGGGTGGGAGTGAAATGGGAGGCTTATTGAGCCAGCGCTATTGAGTCAACCCTCACCCATTCAAATCTAAGGATAACCTCGGATAAATAGGAGTTCATAGTTAGCTCAGGATTAAGGTTAGGTTACCTAGGTCATCACTTTGAAATAGTCAGTCTTAAACAGTAAACAACGTTATAAAGTAAGAGTGACTAATTTCTTGGTCCGATCTATACAAACTCTTTCCATAGGACGCCTCCATTCGCATGTCTTCACATGAACGAATTAGGATCACTTCGTTTGTAGCACTTTACAACAATTGTAACATCTACAAAGTGGGCTGCATCCAATAGTGTCCCTAGAATAAGGTACCCAACCTCATCCGTATATTATAGACCATTTTGACTATTTACTCGAACTTGATCCACTCTTAAGTCTCCACATAAAGTTCAATTATTCATGTAATAGCCATGGATCTAAGTTTATTGGATTTAGGTTATTTCTAAAACGAAATAAGCAATTCAAACATTCAATAACAATTTTATTGAATCAAACTTCAATCAAATCTATATTGATTAATAGAATAAGTTTATTGTTTACAAACCACGAGTTTTAGGACATAAAACCCAACGCTTTACCCATTTACTATGAACTACTTCCCCTATTCACCTTGCTATTGACCCATGTAAACACTTTCTAAATAGAGGTCACTCATAGGGTGACATAAAGCCGAACATGAATCTCATGGTGTGAACTCTTAGGGATATGAGAGTTAAGAATAACATATCGTATATGTCATTAATCTCCCACTGAATTGTTCTATTTGTTTTAGGTATATTCTGGCTAATAAACAACCTAAGTCTAGGTGATTATTACCTTATATAACTCATGCATGCTCATAAAACTAGGCTAACAATGCTCAAGAACCGACTAAAAATCCTTAGGTAGCAGGTGTTCTGTAAATCGTCAACTTAAGTACCTCCAACCTTAGATAGGATTTTAGCCCGGGTGGGTTTGTAACCAAAGTTTTACAAGATAACAACCTATTTTAACTATTTAAAAAAAGTTGTTATTTGTTAACCCCAGGTGAGCTTGCATCTTATCTTTGTTGTGGATTTTAAATATCTACTTCATTTTATAACACTTTATAAAATATAGACATGCTTTCAATCCATAACATTCATCAAGTATTTCACAATTTATAACACTTTATGTTAAAGCATGAAACCGTAACACATGTATACTCTATATTATAACCATTTATAAAATACTCTTAATGCATGTTATATGCTTCCTATGGTGGGATTTCAAATCTACATGGCATACTATATGCGCATACAATATTATTTAATTATAACATACATTCATAATGCATAAATAATTAAACACATATTGATATGGACCAGCTTTGGCATCCTAAGCATGCAAACAACCTAAATTATTACAATAATAAACAGTAAACTGCCTCAAACTACCTTCAAACACTTTGAACCGGCTCGAACCACTTGAAAAACCCTTGAACCAGCTCCAAAACTCCAAAAACTGGCCAAAATCGATCAAAACTAGTCAAACCAGTTGAACTAGACTGGTCCAGACCATCTAAACGGGTTGAACCATCTTCAGTCGAGCGGGCGAGTCAGAGGGAGTAGCTGGTGCACAGGAGCTGATGAGTCACGAGACGTCTGGAGATTCACCAGGTGGTTAGAGCTTCATGAGACGGATGGAGTGCATGAAATGTCAGAAGCTCACGAGATGATTGAAACTTCACGAGATGGCTAGAGTGGACGGGACGTCTGAAGCTCACGAGACAACTCAAACTTCATGAGATGCAGAGCTCACGAGATTAGTCAATGGGTCATGGATCGGGTCAGGGCTATCTGATGAACAACGTTGCAATGCTCCAAGAGCAGCATTGCAACGTTGCGAGCTTGGAGCGTTGCAACGCTACGAGGCAGTAGCTTCAAAAATGTTTTTCTGCTGCTGAGCTTGCTTCCTTCTTTCTTTAATTACAACCTAATTGCAATTCTATTGACTTTAACAAATTTATAGACACTTAAGCACACATTAAGGCCCATAAACAAAGAGCCAATTACAATAATTATCACAGTGTCAAAAAGAAATCTAATGCCAAAAATGAAATTATCCATATTAGCACCCACCTTCACACAACTTATGAAAAACACCCACCAAGCTACAATTAACATGAATTGAGTGCTTAAATCATGCTCTGATACCAGTTGTTGTTGTTGACATTCAACATGTGGAAGCAATTAAGATCTAAGTACTCTAATTCTATCAATTTTAGCAAGCAAGCAAGCATGTTCATAACTAAGAAATAGGGTTTCTGAGATTACCTTTGAAGAACTCTTCAATCCTTCAATTCCAACTTGATTTCTACTCTCAACAAGTTGTAGACTATCACTTGATCTTCCCTACTATTCTTTAAGACCTTAGATTGGATTGTAAAAACAACTAGCTAGTGTCACCTAAAAAACAACAACAGGCGCAACATAGGAATCTCACGGTTCAAACTAATAGAAGAGACCGTAGGATATGTTGATACTTTTCCTACACCCACTTACTATGAACTACTTCCCCTATTCACCTTGATATTGACCCATGCAAACATTTTCTGAATAGAGCAGTCGCAGTAAAAGCGACACGAAGTCAAGCATGGATCTCACGGTGTGAACTCTTAGGGATGCAAGAGCTAAAAATAATATATCGCATATATTATTAATCTCCCACTGAAGTGTTCTAATTATTTGGGTATCTTTTGTACTTGGGTATATTTCGGCTAAAAAAACATCCTAAGTCTATGTGGTTTATCCAAGTATAATGTTTCTATTTGGATTCAACTTACGATGTCTAAGTGATAGAACCATTTTATTACCTCACACTGCCCACGCATGCTCATAAAATCGGTTAACAACACTCAGTAATTCAGCTAAAATCCCCAGGTAGGAGGTGTTACGTAAACTCTAAACTTAAATACCTCCAGCTTGAGACAGGATTATAGACCCATTGAGTTTGTAATCGTGTTTTATAAGATAACAACCCATTTTAACTATTAAAACAAGTTGTTATTAAACTTAAGTGAGCATGCATCTTATCTTTGTTATAGATTTTAAATGTCTAACCCATTTTATAACTCATATAAAACTATAGACACATGCTATAACATTCACATATGCATTTCATACATTAATATAACAATTATATTAAACTTATGAAACCCTAATCATGCATACTATATATTATAATTAATTTATAACATATGTTAATGCATGAAACATGCTTTCCTATGGCGAGATTTAAAATCTACATGGCCTACAATATGCACATATATGTTTAATTTAAATATAACGTACATCACATGCATAACAAATTTAAACACTGATATGGACCTGGAATCCTAAGAAAGAAAATAAACTAATTTAATACAAATTCAATACAAAAACAGCTTCAAAGTGCCTCTAGACCGCTCAAACCGACTCAAACCACCCAAACCGGCCCTCCAAAGCTCCAAAATGGTATG
The DNA here is from genome assembly GCF_027475165.1 of Benincasa hispida. Lineage (NCBI taxonomy): Eukaryota > Viridiplantae > Streptophyta > Magnoliopsida > Cucurbitales > Cucurbitaceae > Benincasa > Benincasa hispida. Next base: position 32,304,426 of record NC_143485.1, read on the forward strand.
AACCAGACAAATTTGGGTTGAACCGGACCCCTAACAGCCAAAATCGGTCGAACTGGCTTACTCCCGCGAACTAGTCCTAGTGCGTGCACGTTTCTGGGTTGGGATGAGTAGCGTTGCAATGCTCCATCCTAATATTTCAACGCCTTGGGCTTCAAGATGAACAACGTCATGACGCTCTAAGAATAGCGTCACAACGCTGCGAAGGTAGTGGTTGAATCTACAGTTTTTGCTTCTGACCTTGCTTGCTTGAATCTTCAATTACAACCTATTTTCAACTCTATTGACTCCAATAAAATTACATACCCTTAAGCATACATTAAGGCTCATCAACCAAGAGCCAATTACAAATTTAACAACTGAATCAAAGATAATTCTAATGCCAAAGTTGAATTAAAAACCATAACAGTCACCAAACATGCAATGCTAGAATTTCACCCACCAAACTCAAATTAACATTAATTGAGTGCTTAAGTCATGCTCTGATACCAATTGACAGAGTAAACAAGCATAAAGCAGAAGCTAACATAATCATTAAGCACCTTAATACATTTGATTTTAGTTTAAAGCATGTTGAAAAAAAATTTCAATATAAAGAGGGTTTCATATGTGTATACCTTTATAGAATTCTTGTTGATTCTTGCTGAACTCCATGAAATTGAACTCCAAATCTTTAGTAGACTACCAAGAGGAGCTTCTCTACCATTCTCAGCCTTGCATTAAGTGGTAGAAACTCTCAATTGAGCTCAATAGAAGTTGGGATTGGAGAGAGTTTGAGAGAATTTCAAAAATTCTCAAAATTTTCAATTAACTCAACATGCATCCCTTTTCATTTCTGAAATTGAACTATTTATTCAATAAACACTTGCAAGCATTAAGTTATCAACCAATTTGACACTTCGAAAGGCAATAACATAGTGGGCTAGGTGTTGATTTTGGGATTAATCATCAAAACCATCAAATGTTGGATAATTTCACTATTTGCAATTTTAGTTATAATTTAATTCAATTTTTAACTTAAATTATATTAAACTAAAAATCAATTTCCAAAAATGAATTTTCTTAAAATTGAAATGAATTAATTGAATTGAATTAATTAATTAATCAATAATTTAATATCAAAGATTAAGTTAATAAAACACCTAATCCAAACATGATCCCTATTCATGTAATCAATATTTAAATCAATATTTAAACATTTTAAACTCTTCAATTTTGACAAATTTAAACATTAATTATATCGAATATAATTATCCAAACCCTAACATCGTAATTGAACATTTCAAATTCCAAACTTTAATTTTGTATTTGAACACTTCAAATTCGCCCAATTTTCTAATCCAAGGTTTAATCTTTTATGAGCTAGTAGAGGGACCTTATGGACCTACAGATCATGAGCTCCAACGATTTGAGATTAATCGGTTAAACTATTTAACCCTAATTAATCAATATTCGTTAACCACCGAGACACATCACTATAGCTCGATGGTTGCACTCTCCTCACTATAGATATATTTCTGTCCACTTGATTTAACCTTCATCAGTAAGTTGATCCTTCACTGGTCATTCATATTTTACAGCTAGGTCAAAATTACCGTTTTACCTCTATAAATACATCTTGCTCCTTAATCTCCCACTGATCCTCTATTGAACAATTGGTTTATAGTCCAACTAATAAACCATGTCCCTCTCGGCCATGAGAGGGCGGGGCCACTTTATTCAAGACCAGGAATCAATACTTAAATGAACAACCTATCTACTAACACTAAAACGGGTAGGAGTGAATTCCATCTTGCAGGACTATGTTCCCAACTATCTATTCCGTCTTATCCCCAAAATGGGAGGCTTGTTGAGCAATGCTGTTAAACTATTCTCACCTATGCAGATCAAAGGATAATCTCGAATAAACATGAGTTCATAGTTAGCTCAGGATTAAGATCGAGTTACCCTAGGTAATCGAATTGAAATAGTCAGTTTTAACAGTAAAAAGCTGTTTAAAGAAAAGTGACTATTTCATGGTTCGGTCTTATGTAAAACTCTTTTGCATAGGATGCCCCCATTCACATGTCTCCACATGAATGATTTCGGGATCACGTTGTTTGTATCAGTATACAAAGTAGGCCGCATCCATAGTGTCCCCACGACGAGGTACCCAATCTTATCCATATACTTATAGACCTTTTTGGCTATATACTATAACTTGATCCTCTTTTATTGGCTATGTACCCAATCTTATCCACGACGAGGTACACAATATTCATACTATAGCCATGGATTTGTTTATTAGATTTTATAGCATAATGCAATTTCAATTTCAATAACACTTTTATTGAATAAATTCTTCAATAATACTTTTATTGATAAATAGAATATGTTTCCATGATTACGAACTACGAGTTTTAGGAAATTCGCAACAAGATTTGATACTACGATCTAGTTTTATGGCTTTAATCAGAATATTGATGAACCTTGTGAAGGGATTGAATCCCAATGCGGAAGCATTTAAATGTTTTTATCTTTGAATTAGGAAGGGAAAAACTCAAAACTGATTTTACAGAATTAAAAGGTTGAGCATGAATTTTCTATAACATAGAAAAAATAATACATTTGAAGACAAATTCTTTAAGGACGTCTGAGAATTTCTTCTGCACGATCTCCCAAGAACTCGAACAATAAAACACCACCACTAGATTATCCGACTATTCTCAAGGAAGATCAGCTGGATTGTGGGATCCGAATTGGTTGGGAAAAGAAGAATTTTTTGAGAGAACACTTTTTCTTTGAGAGATTGAAAGAGTTAAAAAAATGCAGAGAGTAGTAAGATCTAGCATCCCCAACATCTATTATGTTTTTGTATTAATAAACAAAAACTAACTTGAGGGGAAAAAAATTCCCTCACACCCCCTCTCCACTCCCATGCAACTATAGGGGACCTAGTAGACCTATAGATCAGAAGCTCTAATGATTCAAAATTAAATTAATTAAACTCTTTAATTAACTTAATTAACATCCATGAATCGTGGGTCACTCTACCAAAGATCCACATCTATACTCTTCATATTGTAGATATATTTCTGTGTCCATGGATATAAATAGTCATTAATAGGGCAATCCTCCACGAATTGCTCGTAATTACAACAGTGTAAAAATTACTATTTTACCCCTGTAATTATTTCTTTCTCCTTAAGTCCCAATGATCCTCTAATGACCAACTTGTTTATGGTTCTATCATAAAAAAATCATTCTTGAGCCAATGTGAGGGAGGGGCCCCTTGTTTAAGACTTGGAGTTAGCACGTAATAGAGCAATTCATCTACTTTCCTGAGTGTAGGAATGAGTGATTCCATCTTATGGAGTTATGTCTCAGTTCTCATTTGGAGAAATCCCTAAAATGGTAGGTTTATTGAGTCGGCGATATATGCCACTCTCACCCATATAATTCAAAGGATTTCCCTTATAGATAGAAGTTCGTAACCCACTCAGAATTAAGATCGAGTTAACTATGGTCATACTATGAAATATTAGTCTATTTAATTAACAGTATTATAAAGAGAGATCAAACATTTCGTGGTCAGGTCTTATATAAACTTTTTGTGTAAACCTCTCTTTTTTTACCTCTCCTCAGGATGCTAGAGGACTTGTGATGGTGAGTAACCTCGGGAACTCAAGATTTGGTTTAAATTGGAACGAGTCTTAAGGAAGATGTGGGAAATAAAGAGGAACACGAGAAGTACTTTGAGGATAGCCAACCGAGTCAAACACGTATAGGACATTGGATAATGAAGTAGGCATGCTCAAGAAAGTTAAGGTCAAAGTCAACGATCAATGGCAATAGTCAAAGTTAAAGATCAAAAGTCAACATTTATAAATTTGACGAAATTGATGGCTTTGAGTGAAATTTTGGAAAATTTAGTAAGTACTAGTCCCATTTGAACTAGAAATAGTAAAATAATTAGGGAGAAAGGGGGAGAACCAAAAAGGATAAGAAGGAAAAGGGGATTTGAAGAAGTTTGAGAAATTCAAGAAATTGAGTTGCTAATTTGTGATTTGAAGGATAAGAGGTGGAAGATCATCTGCTAGGATTCGTGGCTGATTGGACGTACGAGCTGTCGACCAATAATTGAAGGTGGATTTGTGGGATTTGAGGTTCTTGTCCTATAAAAGGGGAAGAGAGGAAATTGGTTTAACATCCTCTTTCAGAGCAATTACTTGAAAGGAAAGTAAGTTAAACCTTTTGGGAATTTATAGGGAAGAAATTGAGAGATTTTCATTGAGAAATTGTGGCCAGACGAACAAGAAAAAGAAGAAAAACACAGTTGGTCGAAGTTAACAGAAAAACAAGAATTCTATTTCATTTTTGGATTAATTCGTGGCCTTAGAGGGTGATTTGAGGCTCCAAATTAAAAGGTAAGCTACTTTAAAAGTTTCTCTATCATTCTATAGGGGTTAATTTGATTGATTTTGGCTGGAATTTGTCGAATTTAGATTCTAAAATTTCTCAACGGAAAATCAAGCACCGTGGCGTTATTGGATGATTCTGGACGATTCAAGGTGTTTCTCAGCTCCAAACTTATAAGTGAGGAAGTTACATGATGGTAAGAGGTTAGTATAGTTAATTTGAGTGACTATGGAGAGATTGGGAGAAATTGGTTGCCAGAGTGTAGCCAAAAAAACTGGCCAAAAATGGGTTACCTAAATGCTAAAGGTTGAAAATGAGGTTGACTTTCTTTGGGTTGACCCCGTTGACTTTTTGTTGACCATCATTAAAAATTAGGAAAATTGATATTTTTGAACTATTTAGCTATTTTTATGATTAACTTGGGTTCCAATTGATGTTATTATGATGTTTTACACCTAAATTTGAAACAATTGGAGATCCTAAGTTAATTTTGGGGGTTAATTAAGAAGTTAATTTAGAAAAGTAAACCCTAAATTGGGTTAGAGAGGAAATTAAGGATAATCTTGAAATGTTTTAAGTTATAGTTGTTAATTAAGAGGTTATCACTTAAGTTTAGGATTATCAAGATTTCGAAGAACGAGAAACTCAAGGGAATCCTTGTCGGTGAACTGTGAGTGACTTCTTAAATGTTTTGCAAATATGTTTATATGCTTAAGTTGTGAGTGACTATTTTAAAAGAAAATTCTTGTTTAAGCAAAGCTTTGAAAATTATGATATGCTTGAGTTATTTGAAAACTCTTGTTTGAATATCCATGCTTTATTATAAAAAGTTATGGTTTGAGAAAGAGGTTTCAAACCATTGAATCTAGTACCAAGACAAGAGCTCTGCGTGCACGTACGACAAATTTATGCTATATGTATTGAGTTAGTCTACACCAGCAAGGACTGAGAGTATTGAGTTGGTTTACACCAGCAAGGACTGAGAGTATTGAGTTGGTCTACTCCAGTTAGGTTGGGCATATTGAGTCAGTCTACCCCAACCAGTGTGGGTACAGGTTTGATGAGTGTTCTTTATGTACACTGAATAAGCTTTATGAACTGCTTTGCTTACTAAACTATGTTATTATTTTAAAATATTGTTGCAAAGCATGTTTCTTAAAATTCACTCACTGGGCTCCTAGGTTCCTGTTGATGCTTGTATTTATGAAGTAGAAATATGGATGATATGCGTTGATGGAATTGCGTTGTGCCATCAAGTTTCCCCAGTGGAATTCAAGGGTAAATTCCTCTGAGTTTTCTGGTAAGTCCAAGGTCGAACATAGGGACTTGTGAAAACAGTACGCACTGGTAATTTTTAGGACAACTTTGCGGTAACTAAGTAAATAAATAAGTGTTGGGTTTGTTGTTTGCGTTGATGAAAAAGAAATAAATATATGCGGCGGATTTGAGAAAAGACAGTTGCGTTAATAGATGCAATGAGTATGCGATGAACGGGTTAAGAAGATCTTTTGTTAGCGTTACTCGGGAATGCATCAGACTATGCGACCATGTTACTACCATGCACAGCAAGTCATTTTCCAATGTAAATGCGATGCTCCTAAATCTAGGATGCATGTGTTGAATGCGAAATGTCCATAGAGCTCATCCCTAAGTCTCTACTCTTGTCCTATGCAATGATGCAAAATGCATGAAAGCAAGGTGATCGCATACAATCATATCCTATCTCTAGGATGCATGCGATGCATTGATAACAAATAGTGCTCATTCCTAAGTACCCATCTCTTGTATTATACGTTCTAATCTGAATCTCCCGAGCCTAGATTCTGACCTGACCTTCCCAAGTCTAGATCTTGTCCTTAGACTACCCTCCCGAGTATCTCTAATGGACGAATGAAGCATACATAAACAAGATAATCGCAAAGAATGAAGATTCGCTAGTTGTGCTAGCTAAATCCTTCTCAACCCATTCAACTGATTTAGCTACTCATGCATGAATCACAGAGAGTGAATAGATATAGAGAAACAAATTCTATTCTTATAAATGAGTTGAGTACAAAATGAAAATGGAAGTTAAAGGTAGAGAGCCTGGTAGCAATTCCTTGCTGACTGAGGCTTTTTACACTGAAAGTTCTATTCTGTTCTAAAGATGTTCCCGCTTCCGCAGGCGTCGACCCTCTCTCTGTCTTTGGAGCTTCCAGCGCTCTCCCAAGCTTACTGGAACGATCTACCGGCACAACTTTCTCCCTTGCATCTGCCTTAAAATGAAAGAAAACTAAGAACAAAGACGTGCGGACTGATCAACTTGTTGTAAAAACGGTGAACCCTTTCTTAAAGAATGCACTTGGTATTTATAGAGCATCCATGGTGAAAGGCGGCTTCTCTCTCCTGGTTGTATAGATGGGATAACTTTAATTCCTGATTGACGCGCCAAATAATTATCATCGATAAAGCTGAATGTACTTTGTGACCGTTATCGGCTGTTAACTTAATTTGGATTCGACTGTCATCAACTTTCTGTGCCATCACTCTTAATTGGCCTTTCACCCAGATGCGCCCACCATGTTGCGCTGACCAAGTTGCGGCGATCCTTCTTGGACGAATGTTTGCAAGCACGATCAACGCAAAGCCTTGCGGTGAAGTTGCGTTCGACCATTGAATTCTTATGATCGCAATCTTTGCATTGCGTTAATGCATGTTCTACACGAAAATACAAAAATCAACTGTTCCAATGCGCTGAACGCATGCGACCACAATATTATGAAATTGATGCTTAATGGACACTAAGTAACATATTTCATCAACGCAATCCAACATTGTTTAAGAACTTAGTACTATGATAACGTGCATTTCTGCCTGTTATCACCTGTCTGTATTTGGCTATAAAAAGGGTTAACCCTTGTACTTGGCAGAGAATTGTACGATAAACTTTGGATTATCATTAATAAATAGTCTTGTTTAGATTTTAGATGTTTATCTAGCTTATAAGTACGGGAGCAAGAAAAACAGGTTAAGTCGGGTAGTAAGTATTACAAAAGGGTGGTTATGCTATCTTCACGCCTTGTTTTGGGCTAGAAAAGTGCACTCGGGAGGGGGTGTGACATTTTTTACAGGATACCCCCACTCACATGTCTTCACATGAACGATTTGGATCAAATTGTATGTAATACTTACAACTCTTGTAACACGGACACAGTGGGTTGTACCCATAGTGTCACCAGGATAAGATACTCAACCTTATCTACATACAACAGGCCTTTTAGGTTATTACTTGAACAAGATCCACGGTATGTCTACCACACATTTTTTAAGCTACATTAAATAAACTTGGATAGTAGTTTATTTGATTGAGTTAATGAAATATAATTGTCAAATAAAATACATCTTATTTTATTAAATAAATAATTTATATTTACAAATTACAAACTATAAGATCCATGAGATTTAGAACACTAAATCCAACAATCTCCCACTTGTCTGAAAGTGAGTGGGGAGTAAAATACAAATACAATATAAAGTAAAGTACACAACACAATAAACTAAGACGTACTCTATACCTCATAATACTCCCACTTTCCTTAAACAAGATGACACATATCCCATACCCAGACTTTCCAGGTGACCCTAAAAAGCTTCCGTCGTGAGAGCCTTTGTAAACGAATCAGCAACAATGTGCTCTGAAACAATCTCGTGTCGATCACATATTCTCGTTGCGCTATTTTTTGAATGAGATGATACTTGCGCTCGATATGCTTTCCTTTTTTATGGCTTTGAGGCTCATTGGAGCCACAATATCACTATTACCACAATAAAGGGTGATTGGCATTGACGTGTTTGGAGCCACAATATCACTATTACCACAATATCCTAAGCCAAATGACTTCTTTAGTAGGTTTTCAAGCAGCTACAAATTTTGCCTCCATGGTAGAATTAGCAATATAGTCTTGCTAGATTGATAGCACCGAAAATGTGCTATTTTCCTCTTCTTAATTCTAGGTCGTTACTATGTTTAATGTTTTTATTTGATGATTTTGTAGGTATTGAGCATCTTTGAGGTAGAATCGATCGTTACGAGATATTTAGGTTTAATTTGGAGCAATTAGGAGCTAATTTGAGCAATCGGGCTCCAAAGGGACGTGAACGGATGAAAATACCCTCGGACGGAGCGTTGCAACGCTATAAGGCAGAAGCTGTCTATTTTGGGTGAAACAGGGTAGCATTGCAAGGCTACGAACATTATGATGAACGTGCGCATAAGGCAGTGTGGCAACGCTACGACCAACCCCTATATATATGTTTCTTCCCTTTAGGTCGGGGAGATGCGCCCACCTTCGGCCTCCAGCCGAATTTCCCCTCTCTTCTCTCTTCCACTTTGTATTTTGGGCACTTCTTTAGTAATTTATCGAGTAGATGACGAATTGTAGCTTTTCATCCTCCATGGGAAAGTAATATTTTGGTTTCTTAGCTTAGCGATTCAGAGGAACTCGATGTAATTTTATGAGATTTCGATTTATTGATGTATACAAACTTGTCTATGGGTTTTAATCCAAATTTATATTTATGAATTGCATGATTTTAATTGTTGATTGACGCCCAATAATTTTGTTGTGTGATTCTAGTGCTTTGTGATTAAATTGTAATACTTGACAAGATTTATAAGTTAATCCCAATGGAAGCAATAGGTTTGTTAGGCAAAAAGGACTACTCCTAGCAACCTATAGAAAAACCATATTGATTGTTTAATTAGACGTTGGAAGTTAAATACTCATCTTAGCGTAATCCCTAAAACTTAATGCGATTCATTAATTTGTATGGAGAAGATTCGTTTTTTGTGCATTTTGATTAATTAGATAATTAAGACCATTGGTTGGGATTCCAATCAATTGGGCTAAGCATAAATAAGAAGTTTAAATCATAAATTTGGTCAATGATCTAAATTACATTAGGTGAATCCATTCCTCTAAGCTGAGACATCTCGATTAATTGCGCTTCTATCTTTACTTTTCTTGCATTTTATTTTCGTGCACTTTCAATTATCAATCCACACCAACCCCCCCATTTATATTGAAAATGAGCTTCAATGAACTAATCTTCCGCGCTTCCCTGATGTTCGACCCCGAACTTGCCGCTTGTACTACCAGTTAGTATAAGTAGTTCGTTCGGTGATTTATAAATATTATTTGTGTAGGTGCGGGTTTATGGGAGACAGTAAACTCTACCCCACCAAATTGGCGCCGTTGCCACAGAAACTAATTAGTTCTTCTTAGTTAATTTTTAGTTAAAGGTTCTTTTGTTTTGATTTGTTTTCTTTTTGTGTTAGTTAAGCATGGCTGGATTTCTAAATTAATCTTGGACGTCCAATGGCCAGATTGCAAATTTTGATGATGAGGTAAGTGGCCTTCACCACGAGCTTGCCGAGTTGACTTCCTTAGTTGGCCACTTGGTGAAAAGAAGATGGGCATGCAGGTCCTCGCCACGCCTTCCTCCAAATTGTCTTGCAGTTTGGATCATCTATAGCATCACCGGTTTCATTTTGAATCTGCTTCCGTTGAGGGCAGGCCTCATGATTCCTGGAGAGAAATCATAGAGGTTTGCCAGCAGGATTGGATTTGCTATGACATTGTTATCATTTGGTGCTCCGTTTTCAGGCAGCTTCGCCATCTCTTCTTTATTTGATTGTGGTTGCTGTTGGCAGTCTCTCAGTCTTCATCTAAGCGTTCTCTCAATCTCCGGGCCGTAATTTTCCAGAGATTGAGAGTCTGCAAAGAAATTAGAAAAAATTACCGTTAGCACATTATTTGGCTGAAGTCCCCGGCAACGGCGCCAAAAACTTGATGCTTGATTTTATGAAGTGAAAATGTGGATGATATGCGATGGTGAAATTGCGTTGTGCACGCAAGTTTCCTCAGCGAAATCCAAGTGTAAATTCCACTGAGTTTCATGGTAAGTTCAGGGTCAAACTCAGGGACTTGTGAAAACAGGTTGCGTTGGTAATTTTTAGGAAGACTTTGCGGTAACCAAATAAATAAATTGTTGGTTTGTTGTTGATTGCATTAATGAAAAAATAAACAAATGCGACGGATTTGAGAAAATTCAATTGTGTGATAGATGCACTGAGTATGCGATGAACGGGTTGAGAAGATCTTTAGCTAGCATTACTTGGGAATGCGTAAGACTATGCGATCATGCTACAACCATGCACAACAAGTCATTTTATAATGCAAATGCGATGCTCCTAAGTCTAGAATGCATGTGTTGAATTCAAAAGTATCCATAGAGCTTATCCCTAAGTCTCTACTCTTGTCCTATACGATGATGCAAAGTGCATAAAAGCAAGGTGACCGCATACAATCATATCCTATCTTTAGGATGCATGCGATGCGTTGATAAAAAATAGTGCTTATTCCTAAGCTCCTATCTCTTGTGCGTTCTAATCTGACTCTTCTGAGCCTAGATTCTAACCTGACCTTCCCAAGCCTAGATTCTGTCCTTAGACTACCCTTCCGAGTATCTCTAATGGACGAATGAAGCACTCATAATACAAGATAATCGTATAGAGTGAAGATTCGCTAGTTGTGCTAGCTAAATGCTTCTCAACCCATTCAACTAATTTAGCTACTCATGCATAAATAACAGAGAGTGAACAGATATAGAGAAGTAGATTCCATTTCAATAAATGAATGGAGTACAAAATAACAATGGAAGTTAAAGGTAGAGAGCCTGGTAGCAATTCCTTGTTGACCGAGGCTTTTACACTGTAATCTCTATTCGGATCTAAAGATGTTCCCGCTTCCGCAGGCGTCGGAACTCTCTCTGTCCTTGAAGCTTCCGGCGCTCTCCCAAGCTTACCGGAACGATCTATCGGCACAACCTCCTCTCTCGCGTCCGCCTTAAAATGAAAGAAAACTATGAACAAGGGCGTATGAAACTTCGAACTAAAGAATGGTGAACCTCTTTTCTGAAGGATGCCTCTGGTATTTATAGAACATCCAAGGTGAACGACTGCTTCTCTCTCATGATTGTACAGATGGGACGGCTTTAATTCCTGAATGATGCGTCGAATGTTTGTCACCGAAAAGATGAATTTACTTGTGATTGTTATCGGCTGTCAACTTAATTCGGATTCGACTGTCATTAGCTTTCTGTCCCATCGCGATTAATTAGCCTTTCACCCAGATGCGCCCACCATGTTGCGCTGACCAAATTGCGGCAATCCTTCTCGGGCGAATGTTTGCGAACACAATCATCGTAAAGCCTTGTGATGAAGTTGCGCTTGACCAATGATTTTCTATGATCGCAATTCTTGCATTGCGTCAATGCATATTCTGCATAAAAACACTAAAATCAACTGTTCTAATGCGATGAACGCATGCGACCGCAATATTATGAAATGGATGCTTGATGGACGCAATTTGACATGTTTTATCAACGCAATCCAACATTGTTTAAGAACTTAGCACTATGATAATGTGCATTTCTGCCCGTTATCACAGCCCCAAATTTAAACAATGCTTGTCCTCAAGCATAAGCTAAAGATTTCTTTAGCAAGTCAACCGCAATGTTCTTTTCCTAGATTTCTCAAGGATACTTCGTTCAAATCCTATATACTAAAGTTTCCTTAAGTCTTATTCAAGTCTCTTCTCAAAATATTTCTAAGACCTAGGGACCGAAGCTTAGCTTTCAAAAAGACTTTACTAACTTCTGAAACATCGCATGATTTATTTCAAAAAGAAAATTTTCCACCGGGGTGTCAATTGATTTTATCCTTGCATATTTCTTGTCATTATTATTTTTTTCTAACCTTGCGCTGATCCAAGTGCCTTGCCTTCGTTTTGGCTTGCCCCCATGTGTGTCATGTGAACATCCAACTACGAGCAATGCGCTCTTTCTCAGACTAAACTCATACCTTTTTTATAGCGGAGTTGCGGTCATTTATTTATGCGTTGATCCTAGTGACTTACTTTCGTTTTGGCTTGCCCCCACGTGTGTCATACGGACATCCAACTAAGGGTAAGTGCCTTTCACAACTTAACTCTTATCAACATGGGTTTCTCATTGCGTTGACAGTGGAGTTATTATTTCCAAAATATATATGATTTTTTTATTTTAATTAATTAATTTATTATTATTAATATTATTTTTATTTTAGAGAATAGTAAGGTCGAAAATAAATACCTCACCCCCAAATTTAAAATACGGCAATGTCCTCATTGCCAAAAGATTGATATAAGTCATACGATGTTCTTAGAAAGTTTCGTAAAGAGAGTTTGAAAGAAAGCTAACAAACCCCTAACTTCTAGAAATATTTTATGAGGTGAATATCTTAAAGTTATGATGACTCTAGTATATACGAAAGAAATAGAAGCATATTTTTCATCATTGAAATTATACTTGGCAAAGAAACAGCCTGCGATAACTTACTAAATTTATCTATGTCAAATGATTGCGGTAATCAAAGAGGATGCGGTGATAAGACTTTTAAAACTAAAATGCGATGCGATAGCGCAAAATTTGAAATAAAGGATAAGGAAGAATACACCCCCAAATTTGCGCTGTCGCCCGCATTGTGTATTGACGCATCCTTCTTTGCGGCGATCTCTCTTCTTTGGATTACGGTGATCGAGTGAGATAATTTGGTGCTTCATGTAGCATCTTCGCAATCCCGTGCCTTAATCGTTGTAAACAAACAAAGAGAGGGACAAATGATTTTAAACAAAACAACAAGATTTTTTTTTTAGAGGTAATAAAGAGTAAAATGTGATAGATAACTAATGATTAAAGTGACGAAGGAATGAGAATTCAAGAATCAAACAAAGGGTATTCCGAGTTTTTCAACTTCACGGAGATCTTTTCTGCCTGGAAATTACCTCCGCAATATGCCTTCACTCGCTGTCCATTAACCTTAAATGTACGGCTTCCATCCTCAGTGATCAGCTCCACCGCAGTAAGTGGGAATATTTCTTTAATGATGAAGGGTTCAGACTAACGTGATTTTAATTTTCCTGGGAAGAGCCGTAGACGTAAGTTGAAGAGTAAGACCTTTTGCCCGACTTGAAGGTTCTTACCGCATATGCGTTTGTCATGCCAATGCTTGTTGCGCTCTTTATAAATCTTCACATTTTCATATGCGTTAATCCTCCATTCTTCTAGCTCGACTAGTTGCATTTTTCGCACTTCTCCTGCTTTCTTCAAATCAAAGTTCAGCTTCTTTACTGCCCACAGTGCCTTATATTCCAGCTCCAAAGGAAAATGGCACGCCTTACCAAATACCAATGCATATGGGGACATACCTATGGGTGTTTTAAATGCAGTCCGATATGCCCATAACGCATCGTCAAGCTTTGTTGCCCAATTATTCGTGAAGGCCTTACTACCTTCTCAAGTATCAACTTAATTTCTCGATTGGACACTTTCGCCTGACCATTCGTTTGGAGATGGTATGTGGTGGCCACTTTGTGGAGAATGTTGTATTTGCGCAGCAGCTTCTTGATATTATGGTTGACAAAGTAGGATTCTTCATCATTTATGATGGCATGGGGAGTGCCAAAATGAGTAAAAATATGTTTCTTCAGGAACTGGGAGACTACCATCGCATCACTTGCGGTGCATGCTATTGCTTCTACTCACTTGGATACATAATGGACGACTAATAAAATGTAATGTTTACCATTTGAAGGAGGGAATGGTCCCATGAAATCAATCCCCCATACGTCGAACAATTCAAGCTCCAAGATGGTGTTCATTGGCATTGCATGTTTCTATGAAATGTTACCTGTGCGTTGGCACCGATCACACTTCATTGCGTAGTCAACTGCATCCTTGAACAATGTAGGCCAAAAGAATCCATTCTGTAAAACTTTGGTTGTTGTGCGCTGCCCTCCAAAGTGTCCACCATATGGTGAGTCGTGACATTGGGATAATATGCGTTGTTGAGCAGCATTTGGTACGCATAATCGAAAAATATAGTCTGCCCCTCTTTTATACAGATTCGGCTCATCCCAATAATAATGTCGGCATTCATGCTTGAGCTTCTTCTGTTGGTGGTAGGTGTAATCTTTAGAAAATTGCTCGCAAACGAGATAATTGGCTATGTCTGCATACCAGGGCAATTCTTCAATATGGAACAGCTGCTCATCCGGGAACATCGCACTCACCTCAGACTCATTGCGGTCAACCTCAGGATTTTCCAGTCTAGACAAGTGATCTGCAACTTGGTTCTCTGTCCCATTCCGATCAATTATTTCTATGTCAAATTCTTGAAGGAGGAGAACCCCTCTGATCAATCTCGGCTTTGCGTCCTTCTTTGTCATTAAGTATTTTATTGTCGAATGATCAGTATGGATGAGTACCTTTGTCCCCAGCAAATATTCTCGAAATTTTTCCAACGCAAAAATTACCGCCAGAAGCTCTTTCTCTGTGGTGGGATGCAAGATTGTTTTTTTCTTTTGCGCTAAAGGTGCTCCCATCGCATACCCGCTTGCATCGTACATAATTTCAAAAGGATGTGTCCAGTCAGGTACAATTAGTACGGGTGCGGTAATCAGCGCCTCTTTCAAAATTTAAAATGTGTTGAAGCAATTGTCGTCAAAATCAAATTTTCCGTCAGCCTCTAACAACGCACTCAACAGTCGTTCTATTTTCGAAAAATCTTTAACAAAGCGTTTGTAGAATCCAGCGTGCCCCAAGAAGCTTCGTACAGCCTTCACGCTTGTTGGAGGTGGAAGTTTTTCAATTGCTTCGATTTTTGCTTTGTCCACCTCCAACCCATCACGGGAAACCTTGTGTCTCAACACTATGCCCTCCTTTACCATGAAATGGCATTTTTCCCAATTGAGCACCAGATTCGTCTCTTCGCATCTCTTAAGTATCTTCTCCAAGTTAGCTAGACAGACTTCGTAGGTGTTCCCATAAATAGAGAAGTCGTCCATGAAGATTTCCACAGAGTCCTCGAGATAATCTGAAAAGATGGCCATCATGCACCATTGGAATGTGCTTGGAGCATTGCAGAGGCCAAACGAAATGCGGCGAAAAGCGAAGGTCCCATATGGGCAGGTGAATGTGGTCTTGTCTTGATCTTCTAGATCTATCATAATTTGGTTGTACTCGACATAACCATCCAGAAAGAAATAAAAGTCATTTTTAGCTATTATAATTTGGTTGTACCCGGTAAGTCTTTAAAGGCTTTGGTTATGGAGCTTGCTGACAGAGCTTTTAAGTTTGAGCAGGATAACCTCCATAGGCAGCAAGAGTTCAAGGACATCTAGTAGAAGAGTCTTCGCCCTGAGGTCGAGGGTAGGACTGACTTGCAAAGTCTGAGTGACTTTGTTGCTTGACTTACAACTTTAGCTGGGAGGCCGGACGAGCCGTTGCTAGACCACTCTTTTGATTTTCCAGAGATCCAGAGGTATGAGGTAGTTCATGTCGACACGGTGGAGGAGCATAAACCACCTCTTGGAGATTCGTGCCCAGGTATGACTTTGGAGTTTTTAGTTTCTGAACTTGCTAATAGTACTTTTCAGTTTCAGCAGGATACAAAGATTTTTCAGTAGGATTTTCAAGCTCGGCTGCAGGATTGATCATTCGAGTTTCCTAGCTGAACGAGGCCATGCAGAAACTTGAAAGCACACCAGAGCAGTCCATCGTCTATACCTCGAAGGCCGAGTTCCTTGCGGAGTGCTACAACTCCAGTGATGAGAAGGACGTCACTTCATGCTTGCCAGTTTGTGAGGTTAAGGAGAATTTAGAGCCTAAATCTGTCGACATCCAGGTGATAGAATTAGAGGTTAAAAGACCTCGCCCTGTTTTGACTCCTGATATTTCATATATGTTTGAGTTTTGTCCCCCTAGTCCTCACAAGTCTGTTGAGTCTTTTCTTTCTTTGGACTCTTTAGAGTCGTTTGAGTCTTTTGATTCTTTCTTTTTACCTTTTTTTTTTTTTTTTTTTTTATCAAATTCTAAAATTCGACCTGTCTGGTTCTCTTCAGAAATGAGAAACCTTATAGCCTTACCAGGCTATATTAACTCATCCAAGGAGGGACCAGAGAAATACGAGAATTTCTTTGTACCTTGATAGAGGACAGGTCACATCGAGCAATCAACGTTTAAAATTTGTCATTCCTGGAGGGAGCCAGGTGATAAAATTTTTTACTTTCCTTTACTGCTTTCTAGTTTAACTTCTTTTTTCTTTTGTAAGATATTTCCTTCTGCTCTAAAGAAGAAGAAGATCAATTTACGGCATCCATCTTGCCACCATCCCGTGTGTAGAAGCGTCACCAAGGGAGGTTTTCTATTCCCTTAACTCTTTTATTTTATTGGGCTTAGATTAGAGATACATTAGGAACAATGTATCATTTTAAGTTGGGGGTGGGGTATGTAGTGATTGTTGGGGTCCTTGAGCGCTGTACTCGAACAATGTTTGTGTGCTTAATTTGCTTTCTTGCTCTCTTGCTTGGTTTGTTATGATGAAGTAGTGGACGACGCACCCTTTTTGTGATTAGGTTTGCATGAAACTATGTTTAAAGAGCATGATCATGATTTTTAGCCCGTTCTAAAAATTTTCTTATCTTCATGCATCTTTAAGTCCCTTGTCCAACGAAATTTGGATTTGCATGCTTAGAGTTGTTTTATTGGGCTAATATTTTTGTTGTCACCCTGAAAGGCCTAGGTGATACGTGTTAAGTGACTGAAAACTCAACCTAGTACTGGATGCCTAAGTTTTTGCCAAACTCTTGTTTTCTATTGTAAAAGCCAAGTGTAAAGTATGTAAAAAGCAAGTTTGTAAAAGGCAGCGTGTGTTGTAAAGTAAAAGCAAGTTTGTATGCTTTTTTTTAGGGGAATACTTCTATTTCTTGGGTTATGATTAACCTGGGACGGCTATGACACCCGTAGTTTCCCTCTAAGCTAAAGTACCCTGAGAAATGAATAAGCTTCGACACCTTGTTAGGAGACATTGCTCATAGTTGGATGAATCGCATGACACCCGTGTGCGTAAGCCAAAATGAAGCTGGCATGTTTAGATAAGTTTCCTCTTTTATGTAAAGTAAAAAGGAGAAAAAAAAAGGAAAATAAATAAAATATAAAAAAATAGAATAAAAGTTTGGTTTCCTTAAGTGTTCCATTACAAAGTTAAGTCTAGGAAGCTTGGCTCTTAAACCTTCGAGCCTGTGTAGGGGGAAAATGAATTGAGGGCCCTATAAAACCATTCCGGGCTTCGCGAGCTTAATTAGTAGGGATTTTCACTCACTCATGCATGAGTAGATTTAGAATCATTTTTAAATGTTCTTTGTTGATTTATTGTAATCGGATTTCATTTTTGATTGCAAATCTCATCCTTATAGACTGTTGAGACTAGAGTAACGATCCTTATGATTGAGCAAGCATAATTTTCTGTGTGAATGTGTGATTCCACCTTGCTTGAGGATGATCAAGAATTAAGTTGGGGGTATTTGATAGCATAAAAAATGTGCTATTTTCCTCTTCTTAATTCTAGGTCATTATTATGTTTAATGTGTTTATTTGATGATTTTGTAGGTATTGAGCATCTTGGAGGTAGAATCAGTCTATCTATTTGAGGTTAATTTGGAGTAATTAGGAGCTAATTTGAGCAAACGAGCTTCAAATGGACATGAACAGACGAAAATACCCTCGGAGGAGCGTTGCAACACTATAAGGCAGAAGCTGTCTATTTCGGGCGAAACAGGGTAGCGTTGCAATACTGCTTGTAACGTTGCAACGCTATGAACATTATGATGAACGTGCGCACAAGGCAGTGTTGCAATGCTGTTTACAACATTGCGATGCTGCAACCAACCCCTATATATATGTTTCTTCCCTTAAGGCCAGAAGATGCGCCCACCTTCGGCCTCTAGTCGAATTTCCCCTCTCTTTTCTCTTCCACTTTGTATTTTGGGCGTTCCTTTAGTAATTTATTGAGTAGATGCTGGATTGTAGCTTCTCAACCTCCATGGAAAGATAAGATTTTGGTTTCTTAGCTCAGGGATTTGGAGGAACTCGATGTAATTTTGTGAGATTTTGATTTATTGATGTATACAAACTTGTTTATGGGTTTTAATCTGAATTTATATTTATGAATTGTATGATTTTAATTGTTGATTGACGCCCAATAATTTTATTGTATGATTCTCATGCTTTGTGATTAACTTGTAATATTTTGAAGAAAATCGATCATGAGGATTTCCATGAGCAGCGGAAGAATCGTTCCAAATTTCAATCGTATATGAACAACAACAATTATAGTCAATAAACCGAAATATACGGTCATGCACAAATCGAAATTATAGCATGCTTTACTAAGTGATCAAGGGAAAGAACACACATACCTTTGAAGACTCATCTTCAACACCTTTGATCACGAATGCTCGTTCACAGCAAGACGGCAACACACGAACACTTGAACACCACGACTGCTACACTATACGATCACATCAAACTCGAACACAACGATCTCCAAGATCACGAACACAACGGACTCCACATGAACACCACGAACAACCTCCAAATAACCTCGACAATTTCAAGTTGAGTATGACACCACCAAAATGGCTACCTTGGTATTCTCCATGTGAGAATCCAGAAGTATGGGCTCTATGTGGACTTGGTTAGGGGTGAGATCGAAGGAAGAACAATCATGTAAATGATTGAGCAAGTGGGAGATGTCAAAGTCTATCATATAGAAAATACCCAATCGTTTAACAAATGCTATGTGATCGTTTAGCTAAAGCTGCACGATCGTTTAGCTCATTGGCTAGCTGAGTGTCTATCGTATAGAAACACTCCGCGATTGTCTAGTCTCTCCAAGCTGTCGTTTAGCAAATCGTATTTACTTGACAGACTTTCCGTGAGTAATTTTTCGAGAATCAAATTCTTTTTCAGCTACTTCTAAATTTAGGAAAACATTTTTTCTTTTATCTCAAGATTAGCATGAAACCACTAATAACCTCTCACTCAATTGGTTATTAAAGAAAAAAAGATAATTATCCAATAATTAATATTACT
Source organism: Benincasa hispida (assembly GCF_027475165.1). NCBI lineage: Eukaryota > Viridiplantae > Streptophyta > Magnoliopsida > Cucurbitales > Cucurbitaceae > Benincasa > Benincasa hispida. The sequence continues at coordinate 32,323,833 of NC_143485.1, forward strand.
ATAAGTATATATGATAACCAACTTACCATACTATATTTATAATCTATAGTTATAATATTTCATCTCATGAAACATATAAACCATAGCTCTTTTTCTACTTCATGATCCTTAATGTAAATCTCATTTACATTAATCCTCCACTTGATGTATCTCATACATCATACCAATCATATCATATATAATCCAATTACCTCTTATTAATTTGAACATTTCAAATCAACACCAAGAACTGATCCTCAACTTGAATCCATTGAGCTACCAAGGGGACCTTATGGACCTGTAGCTCGAAGCTCTAACGGTATGTGAATAACTGACTAAACTCTTTAGTCACGGGATCCACCATCCGTTAACTGTCAGAACTCCACTAAAGACCGATAGCTGAACTTTTCTTACTACAAATATATTATGTGTTCATCTTAACCAATCAACAGCGCAACAACCCTTCACAGATCGCTCGTAAGTACAGCTCGACCAATAACCGTTATGCCTCTGTAGTTACATCTAACTCCTTAAGTACCAATAATCCCTCTAATGAACATAAGTCATAGTCCTACCATGACTGAGTCATCTCTTCCAAAGAGAAGCTGTGGCCACTATGTTCAAAGCTCCGAAATCAGCCCTTAAGAGAGCAATCTATCTACTTACCCCTGCTTCGGGGAAGGAGTGAATTCGATCTTGTGTAACTGAGTTCCCAACTCCCAAATTAGACAAGTCCTTAAAAAAGTAGGTATGTTGAGTTGAAAATCTGGCCACTCTCACCCATACTAATTAAAGAACTGCCCTTAAAGGCAAGAGTTCCCAAAACACTCAGGATTTAGGTCATGTCACCTATGGTCGTTTAGGTAAGATGTAAGCCTCCAGTGTCAACGGTGTTATATACAGAGTCTAGTTATTTCGTGGTCTAGTCTTATGCAAACTCTTTGTATAGGACACCCCTACTCGCATGTCTCCACATGAAAGGTTAGGATCTACCATCTGTAGTAGTTCACAACATTTGCAAACCTCTATAAAGCGGGCCATATCCGTAGTGTCACCAGGATCAGGAATCCCTCTTTAATCCTTATACTATAGAACTATTTATGTTATCACTTAAGGCATGATCCACTTGTATATCTCATATTCATGCTTAAGTTTACATACAATAATCATGGAGCTTTGTTTATTGGATATGAGTAAATGGCATAATGAAATAACTCTCATTTTATTCATAAACAATGTGTATATATTACAAACAACAAGACTGGAAGAACTAGGACACCAATCCCAACATGACACATATTTATAAGTTAATCCCAATGAAAGCAATAGGTTCGTTAGGCAAAAAGGATTGCTCCTAGAAACCTAGAGAAAAACCATATTGATTGTTTAATTAGATGTTGGAAGTTAAACACTCTTCTTATTATAATTCCTAGAACTTAATGTGATTCGTTAATTTGTATGGATCGGATACGTTTTCTGTGCATTTTGATTAATTAGATAATTAGGACCATTGGTTGGGATTCCAAACAACTGAGCTAAGCATAAACAAGAAGTTTAAGTCATAATTTTGGTCAATGACCTAAATTACATTTGGTGAATCCATTCCTCTAAGCTAAGACATCTTGATTAATTTTGCTTCTATCTTTACTTTTCTCATATTTTATTTTCATGCATTTTCAATTATCAATCCACAACAATCTCCCCCCCCCCTCCCCCCAATTTATCTCTTTAATTGAAAACGAGCTTCGATGAACTAATATTCCGCTCTTCCCTGAGGTTCGACCCCAGACTTACTGCTTGTACTACCAGTTAGTATAAGTAGTTCTTTCGGTAATTTATAAATATTATTTACGTAGGTGATGGTAAACTCTACCTCACCATAGATGCTACGCCATACTATAACTCCTCCATTGAAGTGAACACCGATCCTGATATAGAATTCCTAGAATCCTTTTCAGTCTAAAACTCAGAGTCAATGTAGTCTTAACCACAGTCTAGTGATCAACTCCTAGATTGGATCGATATCTACTGAGCTAATGTTTGGCCTTGTACACAACATGGCATACATAAGGCTACCCACTGCAGATGCATAAGAAATTTAATTTACTCAATTTCTTGAGATGTCTTAGGACATTGTTCCTTAGATAAGATTATTTTATGTCTGAAAAGTAATAAACCCTTCTTGGAATTCTACATCGAATACGTGACAAGAATTTTGTTGATATACGATATCTGAGACAGGCTAGCATTTTGTTCTTACGATCCCTATTTATCTGGATTCTTAGAATAAACTGTGCTTCACCAAATCTTTCATATCGAATTGAGTAGCTAGCCACTTTTTAACATCAATCAATAAACCTACATCATTCCCAATGAATAGGATATCATCCACACACAATACTAAGAAAGCTATTGAACTGTTGATGATTTTCTTGTATACAAGAGGTTTATCAACATTTTGGTCAAAGCTATAAGACTTAATTGCAGTATCAAATATTATATTCCAAGATCGAGATGCTTGTTTCATTTCATAAATGGAACGATTGAGCTTGTAAACCTTTTGCTCTTGACCTTGGGCAATGAATCCCTCTCGTTGATTCATGTAGATAGTTTCATCAAGATTACCATTCAAAACGATAGTCTTGATGTCCCTTTGCCATATCCCATAGTCATAATATGTGGAAATGGATAAGAGAATACGTATAGACTTTAACAATACAATAGGTGAGAAAGTGTCATCATAATCCACTCCCTCCATTTGGGTAAAACCCTTTACCACCAGCCTAGCCTTAAAGGTTTCTATCTTTCCATATACACCTCTCTTTATCTTGTATATCCATTTACAACCTATAGGTTTTACTCCATCAGGTTGATCTACAAGATCCTAGACTTTATTGAAGTACATGGACTCCATCTCAATATTCATGGCTTTAATCTATTCATCTTCATCTATGTCACCCATTGCCTGGTTATAGGTCAATGGATTCTTGACGTCATCATTTGGTATGACAACCTCAATTTCAGTAAAGCCCAAATAGTGAGTAGGTTTGGTTATAACTCTCCCATTACATCGAGGTACCCTCAACTCTTAAGTAGGATGTGCTTGACTAGACGAACCAACATCAACAACTCTTTTTGAAGTGCTAGTCTCTTCAACAACTTTTGTTGAAGTTTCAATAGTTTCCTTGGAAAGTCATTCAATACGATTTTACTTTATGGTTTATGCTTCCTAATGTGGTCTTCCTCCAAGAAAGTAGCATTTATCGATACAAACACTTTATTCTCTTTAAAATAATAAAAAAGACTACCTCTCATTTTTTTTGAGTACCCTATAAATAGGCACAATTTTGAATGCGGCTCCATTTTCTTTGGTTAGCCACTAACACATATGCTGGACATCCCCAAATCTTGAGATGTCGTAAACTACTTTTAAATTTTCTTCATAATTCAAAATGTGTTTAAGAAACTCTTTTTTATAGAACTTAGTTCAAAATGTAGGCTATAGTGTCCACTGCATATCCCTAGAACGAGTTAGGTAATGAAGCATAACTCATCATCGACCATATCTAACAAGGTTCTATTTGTCATTTCTGATACACCATTATGTTGATATGTACTAGATACTAAGAGTTGAGATGTGCTTTCATGCTCTATTAAATAGTTTTGGAATCGCAATCCAAATACTCTCGATCTCGAACTGATCGAAGTGTTTACCCAATAAATTCTCAACTCCAACCTTGTACTCCTTAAATTTTTCTAGTGTATTAGACTTTTGTTATATTGGTATACATACCTATATCCTGAATAATCATCAATAAAAGTCATGAAATATTTGTACCCTCCTCTTGCCTAAACATTCATTAGACCATAAAGGTCTGAATGTACAAGCTCTAAGGGCTTTTTGGCTCTATAATCCTTTTCAGTAAAAGATTGTTTTGTCATTTTTCCTTCTAGACAAGATTCACAGACAAGTAAAGAATTTTCTTCTAACTCTTCCAGAAGTCCATTCTTGACCAATCTCTTAATCCTATTGAGATTTGTGCGACCCAGTCTTAAATGCCAAAGATGGACATTTTCTTTTGGAGAAACTTTTAGTATTTTATTTTGTGTTGTTGCAGTGTTAAGTATTTCAACATTATGAAGCATTTTTTATGCTAACGACCTTAGCACATATAAGTTATTTCGTTTATTGTTGAACAAATATCAATACCATTTTTTGAAATAAATGTTTTATCACGAATAAAGGTTATATTATAAAATTGTTCTAATAAAGTAAATACAAAAATTAAATTTATCTTAAAATTAGGAACAAAATATTCACTGTCCAACAATATAAATTTTGAATTGAAAAATAACTTCAAACTCCCAACTATAACCATCGAGATGACCTGCCCTATCCCAACCCACAGAGTCATGTCTCCAGCCTCCAGCTGCTGCTTGGAACTAGTTTCCTATAATGAAGAACAAACATGGTTAGTGGCCCCTAAATCAAGTATCCAAGTGATGTGGTGATTTTGTGTTGCACGCAAGTGTACGTGGTCAAGTTATAATATTAAAATGGATTGTAAGACCTAGTATCATTTTTTGGGATCAAATAAACAATTATTGTTAGCTATCTTAGAATTGTGTCAATTTTAGCTAAGGAATCGAAATTGAGTTTGAATTTATTGTTTTATAAAGCAATAAAGTGTTTTGGAATTTTGAGAGTAAAAGTGTTATAAGGTATTGAATCTGTTAATTACTTCATTAGATCTACTCTAGTCAATTTATGGAATCATGTATAAACATTATGCTTAAGTCTAGAAACTTAATTCAAGATTACTTTCTCTAAAAAATAACCTATTCTCATGCAATTGATAACTAAATTTCTTTCAAATCCAACTAAGGAACAAGGCACTAGGAATTGTCATCAACAACTTTCACTATTAACCTAACTATTTACATGAAAGATTAATAATGATTTAATGATGTATATCCGGTTAAGCATTCAATCTCTCAAGTAAACATTCAACCTAACAATCATCGATGGCCAATCAATAAGAATGAAACACAATATCATTAAAAAGCAATGAGTTTAACAAACATCCATAAAAAGAACTAAACTTAATCTAAGTTCATAATAACTTCACCAATACTCTGAAACAAGCAAGTTTAGCCGCTCATAGCTTGCACAAACATATTTTCGTACATCAATTCAAGCATAAGATTTAGAGAAAGAAAAGGGAACTGAAGAAGAATTCTCTTGAAGACTTCTTTGATCTCTTGAATCCTCCAAGCTCGCCTTGATCGTCATCTCGGAACTTGAAGGACCTTCAACGTATCCCTATTATTCTCTAATTTTTCAGCATAAACTCTCTCTTTAAGTCTCAAATTAGGCTAGAATTTTCGTCCTTCATCCCCCTAAAAGGGCTGAAGAGCCTCCAAATATATAGAGAAAGCCAATTTGGAGCCCAAGATCATTAAAAAATACAGGAGTCGTTATTTTAGGAAAGCTAGCATTACAACGTTCGAAAGTAGCATTGTGACGATGGTTTAATTTTTTCCCCAGCGTAACACTACGCTGGCCCAACATTGCAACACTACATCTATTCGCAGCTACTGCCTTCAAGTGTAAAGAGGTAGCTTCACAATGCTATGCATTACGCTGCCCTGTCTCTTGAACTTTGACATTTTTCTTCTGTTTTCTTTATTCTCTTCAATCCATTGCTCAATTTTGGCTTCCTTAGGCCCATGTTGATCCTTTTGGCCCATTTTAAGTATAATTCAATTCTCGAACATAAAATCTAAAAAACTAAACACATAAAATCTCATAAAATTATATAAAAAATCATCCTAAATCTAAGGCAAATAATGCACATTTTGTGTGTGTTTCACCACCCCAAACTCAAGAATTTTCTAGTCCCAAGCAAAGATAAGACAAGATCATAAAGAAGTTCTAAATAAGTATGCAAATGACTCATGCCCCAAAGAATAGCTAGCTAAAGACTCAAGTAGAAATGTTCAAACGAGTCTATCAGTATGCTCATTCACGGCCAAATCTAATCATCTCTCATGTGTGTTTGTGCAAATCACATTTAATTCAAAACACAGGAACTAAAGTTAAGTTTAAGAAAGCTTCTCCAGTTTTTCCCTACTCTGGCTCATGCACCAATCATCAGATATCCACATATTTCAAAAAAGTAGTATGTCCACTAAGGTGCCTTGATTATAATTTCGAGTCCTAAACTTGCACCATTTTACCTAGGAGTACTAGCTTTCACACATTCATTGCACGAAACTGTACCTAGTCAATTTCCAGGTGTCCTAACTGATCACAACAAAGGCAGCTCTTTTTACCCCCATCCATGCGTACACATTATTGTAGGGATAAAAGCCTTAGTGCAGCGGAATTAATAAGAACCTTTTTTTCGCAATTAATTTAGAAATAGAAATACCCAGTACACTGGGGAAATTAGAATATCATATAGACCAAAATTAAACTCAGCCTACTGTAAAATAAATTTAGGTTAAGCATGATTTTAAAATAAATCCTACAGCAAAAAGAAATCTACTTACTTTCGTAGAGGACTCGAACGACAGTTCTCCTTTGGGATCAAAATCAAGACCACCAAATCGGTAACCTTCCCATCTTCTGAAAAATGAGGTGTTGGTTTGTGGGAACCAAAACAATGATGGGAAGAAGAGGAGAATTTTGAGAGATCAATTTTTTTTCATAGAACGTTTCTGTATCATGTAAAAGATCCTGCATTGCTTTTGTAGGTCTTTAATCAAATGAGAGAGAGATGAAAGAAACATGGGATACATCTCACGTTTTAGATAACTCTCCCTACATGGGAGTTATTTGATTTATTTAAAAACCAAATAAACTATTTAATTAATTATTTAAATTTATAATTAATTAAATCTTATCTAATTAATGATTTCATTTAAATCATATTTAAATGAAACATTTCTACATAACCTGTAATTTTAATTAAATTAAATTAATTTAATTAATAATTAATTAATTCTTCAATTAATTAATCACAAAATTAATTATCAAATATTTAATTTAGCTTACATTTGAATCATATTTAATTGTATTTCTTTCATAACCTATAGTTTTAATGTGCATCTAATACACATTAATTTTAACCTATAGTTTTAATATAAATCCAATTCATATTACATTAATATTTGAACTCCTTCAAAATATTTAATTCTTTCATAAATCTTTTCTGAATCATATCCAAAATTAAATTTATATTACAAAGTTTAATTAAAATATAAACTTTATGTTATAATGTAACATTATATATTATATTACTTTCCTAAGTGCATTTGAACATTTCAAACCCAATTTAAGACATAATTACCTCAATTCCCTTTCTGAGTTATATAGGAGACCTCATGGACCTACAGATAGAAGCTCCAACGATATGGGATTAATTGGCTAAACTTATTAACCACGTTAATCAATACTCGTTAACTATGGGTACACTCCACTAAAAACCCACAGTTGTACTTTTCTCACTGCAGATATATTTCTGTGTCCAGTGATATAGACAAATAACAATAAGTTAGTCCTTCATGAGAGTTCATAACACTAGTTGGGTCAAAATATCGTTTTACCCTTGGGTTACTCTATATCCTTAAGTACCAGTGCTCCTCTATTAAACAACTTGTTTATGGTCCAACCATTAAATAGAAACCCCTCTCAGGCTAGTGAAAGGGTAATGCCCTTTGGTCAAGTCCCGAAGACATCACTTAAGGGAACACTTATCTACTTACCCTAAAGCCAGGAAGGAGTGAAATCCATCTTGAATTATTATGTTCTCAGCTCCCCACTCAGTCTTGTCTCTAAAATGGTAGGCTTATTGAGTTGGTAAATTGGCCACTCTCACCTATACAAATCAAAGGACAATGCCTCATGAACAATAGTTCATAGTAGACTCAGGATTAAGATTAAGTTGCCTAGGTCAACCTATTGAAATAGAAACCTAACTAGTTAACAGAGTTACATCTAATGGTTACTATTTCATGGTTCGGTCTTATGCAAAATCATTGCATAGGATGCCCGCACTCGAATGTCACCTACACAAACGCGTTGGATCATTGTATTTTTATTAGATAAAAAGTGGGTTGTATCCATAATGTCACCAAGATAAGGTACCCAGCCTTATCCTGATACTATAGACCCTTTAGGCTGTATCTCTAACATTGATCCCCGTATGGTTTGATAAAAAGTGGGTTGTATCCATAGTGTCACCAAGATAAGATACCTAGCCTTATCTTGATACTATAGACCCTTTAGACTGTATCTCTAACATTGATCCCCGTATAGTGTACTCGATTCAGGATAAGTCTGTAAGTCATTCAGGACGATAGTTATGGTGTACTCTATTTTATTCATAACTATTACTGCGGAATTGGACGAAACTCTTCAGAAGAGATTCCATAATAAAGAACACTTGACTTTACTCTTCGATGACCGCCCATTCATTTCGGCGACATTGAAGTGGACCATCATGTCAAGAACATATTCTCTCACTGATTAACCTTCCTTCATCGCACATTATAAACGTACTTGAAGGCCTCATGCCGATCTGAGAGGATGGTTGTCGAAACATCTCTTGGAAGGACACCATGATCTGATGTGTAGTGATTATGGTCTCGTGTTTCTTGTTAAGAATATAAGATAGGCTTTCCAAGATATAGACTCGAGCCTTGTCATTGGCCTTTATCCAGTGGTCATAAACATCCTTCAATGCTTAGGATGCATTCCAAGTGGTGATTGGAGGACACTCTTCCGTTAAGACGAACCGCAGATCATCTATAACTAGAATCATATTGAAGTTAGATTTCCACGTCCCATAGTTTTCATCGGTTAGTTTTTCGTTCTGAAGGAAATAATTGTGGAAGACATGCTGAAACGAATAACAAACAATTGACCGTATCAGATATATTTACCTTAACCCATTACACAAAATACAAGTATCCAATCAATTCAACAAAAACAAGCAATTAAATAACCCTAATTAAAATATTGATTTAGTTTTTGCAACGATACTTCGGAGGTTTAGAGTAACAGCCACCGAAGGGTGATCAACTACCCTTCCCCTAAATTGAGACAATCTCAACTAATTACTAATACCAAAATAACTCTTATTCCTATATTTCTCATCTTCCGTTTTTCAACCAAGGATTTATTAACTAGCTTAATTCATCCCATAAGTGTGACCCTACCATTCTTAGATCCCAGAGATATGGTTCAATAGGCTACCATAAGGAAAGACAACTGTTGAAGATTAACCTAAGAAACCCTATCCATTACTGGAGTTTGCATTGTTTGGAATCCTATGATCAGGCCCTTCGAAGGGATGGTCGCTCCAGGACGACACGCAAACGGATCATAGGAATCTCACGGTACAACTTAATGGGGGAGATTGTAGGATACGTTGACATGTGTCCTTTTCCCACTTACTATGAACACTTTCCTATTCACCTTGGTATTGATCCATGCAAACACTTTCTGAAGGGAGGTCACGCCCCTAACGACACGAATCTGAGCATGGATCTCACGGTGTGAACTCTTAAGGACGTGAGAGCTAAAACCTGATATATCTCATATACCATTTTTCTCCCACTAAAGTGGTTTACCATTTTAGGGTTTTATTACACTTAGTTAAATTTTGACTAATGAATTTATCTAAGTTTATACCTATTATAACTCTTATAATAAGGTTTTTACTCTAATTTCCTAGGTGAATTAAACCATTTAATTAACCTAGTGACATTGCATGCTAACAGGTCTAAGGTTAATTAAACTTAAGTTTCGGGTCAGTTCCCAAGTAGGAGGTGTTCCGTAAACCGTCATCTTAAGTACCCCCAACTTAGACAGAAATTCATCGATAGAGTTGCCTTATAACCTAAAGTCCTGTTTGTCTTATTAGTCATGTTTTAAATCTATTAAAACCAATAGGAATTAATTCTAGTCTTATTAGAATTAGTGTGATCTAATGTCTAAATTAATTTTAAACATTTTAAAATTAATTCCAATTCCTTAAGATTTTAAGTTTGCATGAAACTCTTTATTATAGGTTGACAGTTACTAAAAATTAATTTTGTAACTATTACAAAATTAATTATTAGCCCTACAATCATGCTTTCTATGGTTTAATTGATTAGCAATCAAATTCTAATTAACATGAAAACCATATTACATGCATTTCATGACTTTAATATAACAATTATATTAAATTATGGATGTGTCATGCTCAATGCAAATTGATTTTCATCTCTATTAATATAACATTTATATTAAACAACTTATGAAAATCAACCATGCATACACAATAAATAAATAAATATAACTCTTTACATTTACTTAAGTAATGTCATGCATCATGCTTTTCCAATTTCATATATTTAAAATATCAAAATATATTAAATAATTCATGAAATTATATACATATCATGCATTAATACCATACACTATAACACTTATAATATATTAAAATGCATGAACATACTTAACCTATGGTGGGATTTATCTAAATGACATCCTCAAAGTATTTAAGTAACAAATGAATCGGTAATTTTGGCCCTTAGGATAAAATAAAGCAATAAATTACAATAGTTATGAAAATTTTATCTTAAAAAAACTTTTATTACTCCAGAACCGGACTCCAAAACCATGAACCGAGCCAACCCGGTGCAAAATCCGGACAAATCACTTGGAACTGACTGAACCGAATTTGACCACCCTAAACCACATTTGAACCACGCGAAACGCAAACACTAGCATAGCATGTGTGCTAGCGTAGCAATTCCGAGAGCAGCACTACAACGTTGTGACACCAGAACACAATTCTGGGCAATTCGTCGATTGTTCTTCCGTTTTTGGTCAAAATTAGTCTCGATCTTCATCGTTTACAAATCTAATTCTAGACACGGACTTACAGAAGACTCTAATTACATGATTGAATGCCCAAAAACGCATGGGTATTTACAATTTGATCAAAACATGAAATTCTATGGCCAAAATTTACCGTAAACATTCATTATCAAAATTACATTCACAATGCAATTTATCCCACCATGTTGGGTTGTATTTCCTAAAATGCGTAGTTTGTAAAGTTAAACATATTCTATTATCAATAAAGTTGTTATTGAATCTATAAATTGCATTTATAAAGTCTAAATCCAATAAACTAAGATCCATGACTATTATATGAATACTTGAATTTTATGTGGAGACATAGAAGTGGATTAGGTACGAGTAAATAGTCAAAATGATCTATAGTATATGAATAAGGTTGGGTGCCTTATTGTGGTAACACTATCGGATGCGGCCCACTCTGTAGTTATTACAATTTGTTGTAAGGTGCTACAAACAAAGTGATCCTAATTTGTTCATGTATTGACATGAGGAGTGGGGGCATCCTATGCAATGAGTTTGCGTAAGATCGAACCAAGAAATAAGTCACTCTTACTTTATAATGCTATTTACTGTTTAAGACTGACTATTTTGCTTAGATGACTTAGGTAACTCGATCTTAATCCTAAGCTAACTATAAACTCCTGTTTATTCGGGATTATCTTTATCTTTAGATTAGCATAGGTGAGGGTTGGCTCAACAGTGCCTGTTCAATAAGCCTCCCATTTGAGAGGTAAGACCGGGTTAATAGCTGGGGACATAGGATGCAATAAGGAATTCACGCCTACCCGATTTAGGGATAGGAGAAAGGTTGCTCTCTTAAGTATTGAATCCACGTCTTGAACAAGGGGCCCCACCCTCTCATTGGCCTGAGTGGGATCCGGTTTAGTGATTGGATCACGAACCAATTGTTCATTAGAGGATCAATAGAACTTAAGGAGCAAGATATAATATCGAGGGTAAAATAGCATATTGACCCAATCGTTATTACAAACAACCTGTGAAAGGTCGACATACTGATTGTGGTTAAATTAAGTGGACACAAATATATCTACAGTGAGAAGAGTACAACTATCGAGCTATAGTGGTGTGACTTGATAGTTAACGAATATTGATTAATTTGATCTAAAGAGTTTTAGCCAATTAATCTTAAATCGTTGGAGCTCATGATTTGTAGGTTCATAAGGTCCCTCGATTAGCTCGTAAAACATGAACACCTTGAATTAATAAATTGAGTGAATTTGGAATGATATAAATGTTGGGTTTTGATGTGTTGATTTTATGATGTGGAACTGTGGATGATATGCGATGATGAAATTGCGTTTAGCACTCAAGTTTTCTCAGTGGAATCCAAGTGTAAACCCCACTGAGTTTCCTGGTAAGTCCAGGATCGAACTCAGGACTTGGGAAAATAATATGCGGTGGTAAATTTTAGGAAAATTTTGCGGTAACCAAATAAATCAATAGTTATTGAGGTTTGTTGTTTGCGGTAATGAAAAATAAACAAATGCGCAGAGTTTGAAAAGAGTTGAATAAATGGAAGATGCGATGAGTATGCGGTGAACGGGTTGAGAAAAGTTTCGGCCAACACTTTCTAGGATGCGTTCATGCTATGCGATCATGCAACATGCATAAAAGTAAACCACCTCTCGGTGCGAATGCCACGGCTTCTAAGGCTAGAACGCATGCGATATATGTGATAAGTCTATAGGAGCTACACATAAGCCTCTATTCTTATTTATGCGATGACAAAATGACGCACACACAAATAAGGCGACCACATAATATCATTCCTATCTCTAGGATGCATGCAATGCAGGTTGGCAAACAGAGCTTATCTCTAAGTCCCTATCTCTTGTTTATGCAGTTTAAATCTCGCTCTCTCGAACGGCATGCGGCGAAAAGCAAAGGTCCCATATGAGCAGGTGAATGTGGTCTTATCTTGGTCTTCTGGAGCTATCATAATCTGGTTATACCCGACATAACCATTCAGAAAGCAGTAGAAGTCATTTCTAGCTAGACGGTCTAGCATTTGATCAATGAACAGTAGGGGGAATGATCTTTCTTTGTGGCCGTATTCAGCTTGCGGTAATCCATGCAAATGCGCCACCCAGTAACGGTCCTTTGCGGTATTAGTTCATTGTTTTCATTCGGGACCACCGTCATGCCACCCTTTTTCGGCACACACTACACGGGGCTGACCCACGTGCTATCTACTATAGGATAGATGATGCCCCATCTAACCATTTAATGATCTCATTTTTAACGACCTCTTTCATCGCAGGGTTTAGCCTGCGCTGATTTTCGATCGTTGCCTTATGGTCTTCTTCAAGATGAATGTAGTGCATATAGTACGCTGGACTGATTCCTCGAAAGTCGGCGAGCGTCCAGTCAATTGCCCGCACATGCTTCCTCAGAATGCTCATTAACGTATTCTCTTGGTCTTCGTTAAGCTCAGAAGAAATAATAACTGGCAGCTTCTCGTTCTGCCCCAAAAATACGTACTTTAAGTGTTTCGGTAGGGTCTTTAATTCTAGTGTTGGTGGTTCTACTAGGGACAGTTGCATTGTTTTTCTTTCTTCTTTTTCCGTTGGCTCTTTTTCAAGGTTTGCGATCATTTCTTCTTCCTTGCTTGTTTTTGTTATGATCGCATTACAGGCAGCAACGGATGCGCTTGCATCCTCTTCTTCATTCTCTTCATCAAACTTTTCTTCTTCAATCAAATTCTGGTCGTCATCTGAGTCATGCAGGTTTACTTCGTCAGAAAATTCATGGCACGGATTATGTTGAACTTGAGCTTCTGTCCATTGATGCTTAAAGTGATCTCCCCTTTATGCACATCAATATGGGCGCGACCTGTTGATAAAAATGGTCATCCCAAAATGATGGGCACATCTTTGTTGGCCTCATAATCTAAGTGATGAAGTCGGCTGGTAGGATAAATTTGTCAATGGTGATCAGCATGTCTTTCACTTTTTCCTCTGGATGCACCAGAGATTTATCGGCTAGTTGGAGAGTCACATCGTGGGTGTAAGTTGCCCCACATTTTGCTGCTTAAAGATCGACAGAGGCATCAAATTGATGCTGGCTCCAAGGTCACACAATGCCTGCCCGATGTACAGTCCTACAATGGAGCAGGGTATAGTAAAGCTCCTAGGATCACTCATCTTTGGTGGAATTATTGATTTTGAACTTTGTGTTAACGCCACCGTGGAAAACTTACCAGTGCCTCTCTTTTTGGTACCATCTCTTTCAGAAACTTTGCGTAGGCAGGCATCTCCTCAATCATTTCATTGAATGGAATATTAATATGTAATTGTTTTAACATAGACAGGAAGCGTTGGTACTGTACATCTTAATTCTTTTTCTTTCTAAGTCTCATGGGAAAGGTGGTTTCTGCACTCTCATGGTCCTCTTCTCTGTTAGCTTTGAGGTCGACGCATCTTCTGGCTCTATTGCTTCTTTTTCTTCTTCTTCTTCTTGCATTACTATAATTTCAGGTTCCGCCGTAATGGGAGCAATCTGGCTTGGCTTTTCTTCTTCTTCTTCTTACTCTTTACTTGATCACCCCAAGTGGCGTGGGAGTTCCGTTGTACTCGGCAGAGCCCCTTGCGGTATGTTCTTTAGCTCATTTGCAATCTGGCTCATATGTAACTCTAGGTTGCGGATGGACATAGCCTGACTTTGAAGCACCGTTTCGTTTTTCTCTATGTACTGCTTCAACAGGCTCTTCAAGGAAGAAGATTGCGGTGGTTGCGAGCTACTAGCTTGATTTCTTGTCTGACCGTTATTGCACGGGAAGAATCCAGGTGGCCTTTCTTTCTACGCCATAGATTGAAAGTTTTGTTGCTGATTCTTCCATACAAAATTGGGGTGGTTTCTCCACCTGGGGTTGTAGGTATTCGAAAAGGGATTATTTTTTACAAAGAAAATAGATTGTGGATTCTGCGGGCATTCTTCCATTACGTGCCCATCACCGCAAGTCGCACACCTTGCGGCGTTTTGACTAATTGCGTTGATTTGCCCATTTTGCGGTGTTGGGCTACTGATTGCAATTCCCTGAATTAAGTTCATCATTGCGGTCATTTAATTCTGTAGTGAAGCAATAGCACCATTACTTGCGTCAGTATCTTTGATTCTCAATCTATGATCACTCTCTCTCTAATCCTCGTGGTTTTTAGCGATGCGATCCAAGATATTCTTAGCCTCGTCATACATTTTTTCAAGCAGAACACCAGCGGCTGCCGCATTGGCAGCGGTCTGCGAAGCGGGATTTAAACCATGATAAAAGATTTCCATCTGAAGGCAGTCTGGTAAACCATTATGTGGACAGTCCCTGACCAATCTCTTAAACCTCGCCCAGGCATCACTGAGCGATTTGTCCATGTCTTGTTCAAAATTTGTTATGAGTTTCCTTCGTCTAGCATTCTCAGTAGGTGGAAAATATTTCTTCATGAACTTCTCTACGACCTGTTCCCATGAAGTGATCTCTCCCGGCTCAAGGGAATATGCCCATTTTTTTGCCTGATCACAGAGAGAAAATGGAAACAAATTTAGTTGAACTTCTTCGACAGAGATGTTCGGGAACACAAAAGTATTGCAGATTTCAATAAAGCTTCGGAGCTGGGTGTGCGGGTCCTTGCCATGTCGTCCTCCGAATTTTCCTGCAGTCTGGATCATCACAGTATCACCGGCTTCATTTCGAATCGGCTTCCGTCGAGGGCAGGCCTTATGGTTCCTGGAGAGAAATCATAGAGGTTTGGCAATGTATAGTCCTTAATGGGACTATTGCGATCGTTAGCCAGCAGGATTGGATTCGCCATGATGTTATTTTTGTTTGGTGCTCTGTTTCCAGGCTGCTCCGCCATCTCTTCTTTATATGACTGTTGTTGTTGGCGGTCTCTTAATCTCCGTCTAAATGTCCTCTCAATCTCCAGGTCGTATTTCGACAAAGATTGAGAGTCTACAAAGAAATCCAAAAAAAAAAAAATTACCGTTAGCATACTATTTTGCCGAAGTCCCCAGCAACAGTGCCAAAAAATTGATGCGTGGTTTTATGGTGTGGAATTGTGGATGATATGCGTGATGAAATTACGTTGAACACTCAAGTTTTCTCAGTGGAATCCAAGTGTAAACCCCACTGAGTTTCCTGTTAAGTCCAGGATCGAACTCAGGGACTTAGGAAAATAATATGTGGTGGTAATTTTTAGGAAAACTTTGCGATAACCAAATAAATCAATAGTTGTTGAGGTTTGTTGTTTGCGGTAATGAAAACTAAACAAATGCGGCGGAGTTTGAAAAGAGTTGAATAAACGGAAGATGCAATGAGTATGCGGTGAACGGGTTGAGAAAAGTTTCGACTAATACTTCCTAGGATGCGTTCACGCTATACGATCATGCAACATGCATACAACAGTAAACCACCTCTCGGTGCAAATGCCACGGCTTCTAAGGCTAGAATGCATGCGATATATATGATAAGTCTATAGGACCTATACATAAGCCTCTATTCTTATTTATGCGATGACAAAATGACACAACACAAATAAGGTGACCACATAATATCATTCCTATCTCTAAGATGCATGGGATGCAGGTTGGCAAACAGAGCTTATTTTTAAGTCTCTATCTCTTGTTTATGTAGTTCAAATCTTGCTCTCTCGAGTATAGATTATAACTCTCAAGTCTTAGGTTCTTTCTTTAGACTCTCTCTCAAGTAGCTCTAAAGGGATATTTGGCACAACATAACACAAGATAATCGCAAGCATTGAACTTCTTGGGTCATGTTAGCTCAGTTCTTCTCAACTCATTCGACTAGTTTAGCTACTCATGCGTACTAAGAGAATGAACAGATATAGAATAAGAACTTCCATTGTATAAATATAAAAATGAAGTACAAGACAACAATGCAAGAATAGAATAAAGAGCCTGGTAGCAATCTCTTGCTTCCCAGGCTTTTACACTGTCTTTCTACTCATGTTCGAAAGATAATCTCGCTCTCGCGAGAGTCGGCCCGCTTTCTACTTCTACGCCTCAGGGTTCTCTCTCGAGTTGCCCTGAGCGATCTCCGGTGTCTCTACTCTTCTTTTGCTCTGCCTTAAAATAAAAAGGTAAACTATGGACAAAGACATGTGATCCGAACTTATGAATTTTCGAACCCCTTTTCAGAAGGATGCCTTCGGTATTTATAGAACTTCCAGGGTGAAAGGCGGCTTCTCTCTCATGATTACACAGATAGAACGGCTTTAATTCCGTGACTGATGCACTGAATATTTGTCACCAAAAAGCTGAATGTACTTGTTATTGTTAGCGGCTGTCAACTTAATTCGGATTCGACCGTCATTAGCTTTCTATTCCATCGCGATTAATTATGCCTTTTACCCAGATGCGCCCATCAAGTTGCGGCAATCCTTCTTGAGCAAATGTTTGCGAACACAATCACCGCAATGCCTTGTGGTAATGCTGCGCTCGACCAATGATTTCCTATAATTGTAATTTCTGCCTTGCGTCAATGCATATTCTGCATAAAACTACAAAAATTAACTGTTCCTATGTGATGAACGCATGCGACTGCAATGTAATAAACTTAATGATTTTTGGATGCAATTTAACACATTTTATCAACGCAAGCCAGTATTTTAAGTACTTAGCACTATCAAGTTATTATTGAATATATGAAATTGCTTATTTCATTTTAGAAATAAATCCAATAAACTAAAAGATTCATGACTATTACATGAGTACTTGAAATTTATGTGGAGAAATAAAAGTGGATCAGGTTCGAGTAAATAGTCAAAATGATCTATAGTATATGAATAAGGTCGGGTGCCTTATTCTCGTAACACTATCAGATGCGGCCCACTTTATAATTGTTATAAGGAGTTGTAAAGTGCTATAAACGATGTGATCCTAATTCGTACATGTTATGACATGAAGAATGAGGGTGTCCTATGCAATGAGTTTGTACAAAATTGGACCACGAAATTAGTCACTCTTACTTTATAACGCTGTTTACTGTTTAAGACTGACTATTTCAAAGCGATGGCCTAGGTAACTTGACCTTAATCCTGAGCTGACTATGAACTTCTGTTTATTCGGGATTATCCTTAGATTTTCATAGGTGATGGTTGGCTTAATAGCGCCGGTTCAATAAACTTTGATTTCAGGGGTAAGACCGGGTGGATAACTGAGGACATAGGATGCAAGATGGAATTTGCTCCTACCCGCTTTCAGGTTAGTAGAGAGGTTGTTCCCTTAACTGCTGACTCTTGGTCTTGAACAAAGGGCCCAAAACATGATGCGTTATTTTATGTGATGAAATAATGAAATGAAATACGGTGATGGAAATGCGTTGAGCAACAAGTTTTCTCAGCGGAATCCAAGTATAAACCCCACTGCGTTTCTTGGTAAGTCCAGGATTGAACTCAGGGACTAGGGAAAACAGTATGCGGTGATAGTTTCTAAGAAGACTTTGCGGTAACCAAATAGTAAAATAAATGTATACGGCGGATTTGAGAAAAGTTCGATTATGCGGTAGATACATTGAGTATGCGGAGGAATGGGTTGAGAAAGTCTTTAGCTAGCGTTTCTCAGGAATGCGTCAAAATATGCGATCATGCTACACTCATGCGACAGCAAATCATCTTCCAATGCAAATGCGGTGCTCCTAGTTCTAGGACGCATGTGTTGAATGCAAAAATGTCCATAGAGCTTATTCCTAAGTCTCTACTCTTTTCCTATGCGATGATGCAAGATGCACACAAAGACAAGGTGACTGCACATAATCACATCCTATCTCTAGGATGCATGCGATGCATTAATAGCAAACAGTACTTATTCCTAAACTCCTATCTCTTGATTATGCGTTCTAATCTGACTCTCTCGAGCCTAGATTCTAATCTGACTTTTCCAAGCCTATATCCTATCCTTAGACTACCTTCCCGAGTATCCCTAATGGACGAATGATGCATACATAATACAAGATAATCGCATAGAGTGAAGACCCCCAGTTATACTAGCTAAGTGTTTCTCAATCCATTTGACAAATTTAGCTACTCATGCATAATAAACAGAAAGTGAACAGATATAAAGAAGCAAATTCCATTTCTATAAATGAGTTTAAATACAAAATGATAATGGAAGATAAGGATAGAGAGCCTGGTAGCAATCCCTTGCTTCCTAAGGCTTTTACACTGTCAACTCTATTCTGTTCAAAAGATGTTATTGCTTCCGCATGAGCTGGCCCTCTCTCTGATCTCGACGCTTCTGGCACTCTTCCAAGTTCACTGGAACGATGTATCGGCACGATCTCACTTCTCTCGCTTCCGCCTTAAAATAAAAGAAAATCTAAGAACAAGGCTATTCTAACTATGTAGAAAATTATCTAAGTATTTGAACTCTCCAAAACTATCCTAACTCCTTTTCTGAAGGTTGCCTTTGGTATTTATAGAGCTTTGAGGTGAAAGGTGTCTTCTCTCTTATGATTACACTGATGGGATGGCTTTAATTCTCTGTCTGATGCACTGAATATTTTTCATCGAAAAGCTGAGTGTACTTACTATCGTTAGCGGCTTATCAACTTAACTCGGACTCGACCGTCATCAGCTTTTTGTCCCATCGTGATTAATTGTGCTTTTTACCCAGATGCGCCCACCAAGTTGTGCCGGCTCTATGCGGCAATCCTTCTTGAGCAGATGTGAGCGAGCAAAAATCATCGCAAAGCCTTGCGGTAATGCTGCGCTCGACCGTTGATTTCTTGTGATTGCGCCTTCCGCCTTGCGTCAACGCATATCCTGCATAAAAATACAAAAGTTAATTGTTTTTATGCGATGAACGCATGCGACCGCAATGTCATGAACTTAATGTTTTTTGGATGAAATCTTATATATTTTATTAACGCAAACCCTCATTGTTTAATAATTTAGCACTGTAATAACATGCATTTCTACTCGTTATCAGCCCCACCCTCTCATTGCCCTGAGAGGGACTCAGTTTGTTGATCAGATCACAAACAAATTGTTCATTAAAAGATCAGTAGGACTTAAGAAACAAAAGGTAATCTCAAGGGTAAAATAACCATTTGACCAAACCGTTACTACGAACAACCTATTAAATTAATTTAATATTTGATATTGAATTAATTAGAATTAATTAAATTGTTTAATTAATTATTTATTATTAATTTTATTAGAAAATTAATTATTTAATTAATTTTGTAAAATTAATAAAAAAATTCATTTTTGACAACAAAATTGATTTTAGAAATCAATTTAGGAAATTCAAAGTTGAAAAAGGATGGAAAATGGAAAATCTCAAAAGTGGGATTTTTCCACTTTCATCCTAGTTGCTCACACATTCTCCACTCTTTTCATGAGTCAAATTTCCAAGCATGAGGTGCAATTCATGCAACTATCTTCTTTGCATGATAGTCTTGCAATAAATAGAGAAGATTAAAGTGGAAATCGGCATGCAATTGGTGCACTTGACAAGTTTTTGTTGAAAAGCTTGAGGTTGAAGGTCTTCTTCCATGGTGTAGTAGTGATCTTCTTCTCCAAATTTCCTTTATTCAAACTCATTTTGAGTCCCACAACTCAATCTAAGACACCAAGAGAATAGTAAGGAAGACCTTGAAGTGGTTCACAAGTTGATTTGGAGGAGATTTGCAACTAGAATCAAGATTCAAGTGGTTCTACAAAAGTATATTATGAAACCCTCTTATTAGTTTATGAGCATGCTTAATTTAAAGCTAAAATTAATGAATTAGAATGCTTATTGATCCGTTGTACTTCCGCTGTGTGTTCTCTGAATCTAACAATCAATTTGAAGTGTTCAAATTGAATTTCAAAATGAAATGTTCAAATTGAAACTAGGGTTTGAATTTGAATAGTTCGAAATTCAAATTAGGGTTTGTACAATTATATTCAATGTAATTAATCAATGTTTAATTTATCAAAATTAAACGAAATTGGAGAGTTTATAATATTTAAATATTGATTTAAATATTAATTACATGAATAGGATTCATGTTTTTAATTAGGTGTGTTATTAATTTAATATTTGATATTAAATTATTATTTAATTAATTAAATATATTTAATGAATTAAAAATCAAATTAATTTCAATTTCAATTCAATTTGCGATATTGGACTTTGAAAATTTGGATTTAATTAATTGTGAATTAATTAAATTTTAGTTTTTAATTAATTTTAGAATAAATGAATTGAAATTTAAAAACCTCAATAGTGGATTTATCCACATTTTGTGAAAGCATGAGGTGATTTTATTCTAATACACACACCTAGCACTCTTTTGAGTGAAATTTGTGGTGGCTTTCAACTGGATCTACATACTTGCATGTTGAAGAAGATTAAATAGCCCTCCATTTTTGCTGAAGAGATAAAAAGGTTGTTGGAAATGGTTTATGCTACAACTTTCATCTTCACCTGAAAACTTACCCATTTTTCCCTTCACAATTTCACTCCAATATGAGTTCCATCACTTAAATTAAAGGCTGAGAATAGTAGAAAAGATCTCTTGGTGGTTTACTGTTGATTTGGAGCTAGAATCACGTGAAGAGCAACTTGGAACTGGGAGAATTCATCAAATGTATATTGTTGAGAAACTCTCTTCTTAAATTTCTACTTAAGCATACTTTTAGAACTCAAATTAAATGTAATTAGAGTACTTATTGATTCTACTTGCTTCCATTGCATGCTAGTATATCCCAACACACCAAACCCAATGCATATTTTAGAATTTTAAATTAATTCTACGAGATGGCTTTGATACCAATTGTGCGGATAAACGACCTAGCGCAGTGGAATTAATTAGAACCTTTTTCTCGCAATTATTTAAGAAATCAAAATATCCAGTATACTGAGAAAATCAGAATATCATAAAGACCAAATTAGACTTAGCCTACTGTAAAATAAATCTAGGTTAAGCATGCTTTTAAAATAAATCCTACAACGAAAAGAAATCTACTTACTTTTGTAGAGGATTCAAATCACAATTCTCCTTTGGGATTGAAATCAAGAACACCACCAAATCAGTAACCTTCCTGTCGTCTGAAAAATGAGGTGTTGGTTTGTGAGAACCAAAACAATGATAGGAAGAATGAGAGAATTTTGAGAGATTAATTTTTTTCATAGAATATTTCTGTATCATGTAAAAAATCCTGCATTACTTTTGCAGGTCTTTAATAAAAGGAAAGAGAGACGTGAGATATATCCCATGTTTAAGATAACTCCCTTATGTGGGAGTTATTTGATTTAATTAAAAATCAAATAAACTATTTAATTAATAAATTTAATAATTAATTAAACTGATAATTAATTAAATCTTATTTAATTATTGATTTCATTTAAATCATATTTAAATGAAACATCTGTAGTTTTTATTCAATTAATTTAATTAAATCAAATTTAATTTAATTTAATTTAATTAATAATTAATTGATTCGTCAATTAATTAATTATCAAATTAAATATCAAATATTTAATTTAGCCTACATTTGAATCATATTCAATTGATATTTTCTCATAACCTATAGTTTTAATGTGCATATAATACATATGAATTTTAACTTATAGTTTTAATATGAATCAAATTAATATTTGAACTTCTTCAAATATTTAATTCTCCCATAAATTAATTTTCAATCATATCCAAAATTAAATTTATATTATAAAGTTTAATTAAAATATAAACTTTATATTATAATATATCATTATGCATTGTACTATCTCCCTAAGTGAATTTGAATATTTCAAACTCAATTCAATACATATTACCTTAATTCTCATGGACCTATAGATCAGAAGCTCAAACGATTTGAGATTAATTGGATAGCCCCATTAATCACATCAATCAATATTCATTAACTCTGGGTACACTCCACTAAATATCCACAACTGTACTCTTCTCACTGCTGATATATTTCTGTGTCCATGGATATAGACGGATAACAGCAAATAAGTCCGTAACACCAGTTGGGTCAAATTACTGTTTTACCCCTAGGTTACCTCTGTATCCTTAAGTACTAGTGCTTCTCTACTGAACAACCTATTTATGGTTCAAGCATTAAATAGAAACCCTCATGGGTCAGTGAGAGGGTAGGGTCCTTTGTTCAAGTCCCAAAGACACCATTTAAGGGAACACTCGTTTACTTACCCTAAAGTCGGGAATGAGTGAAATAGATCTTTTTTATTATGTTCGCAACTCCCCATCCCGTCTTGTCCTTAAAATGGTAGGTTTATTGAGTTGCCGAACTGGCCATTCTCTCCCATACAAATAAAAGGAAAATGCCTCATGAACAGGAGTTTATATAGACTTAGGATTAAGATTAAGTTGCCTAGGTCATCCTATTGAAATAGAAACCTAACTAGTCAATAGAGTTACATCTAGTGGTTACTATTTCGCGATATGGTCTTATGCAAACTCATTGCATAGAATACCCTCACTCGTATGTCACCTACATGAACACGTTGGATCATTGTGTTTATATTAAATACAAAGTGGGTTATATCCATACTCTCACCAGGATAAAGTATCTAGCTTTATCCTTATACTATAGACCCTTTAGGTTGTATCTTGAATATTAATCCATGTATGCCTCGCTACTACAAAATTGGGCTTTAATGTCAGTTTAAAACTTACATTATAAGGGTACAATGTCGGTTGAAAACCGACATTGAAGATCATGTTATAACATATCTTTAATGTCAGTCTTAAATCGACATTATAGATGATCAAGATTTCAATACTAGTTATCTTCAATGTCAATTTTCAACCGACATTGAAAACTACTTTTAATGTTGGTTTTCAACCAACATTGAACATTATCTTTAATGTCGGGTTTTCACCTACTTTTTGTCAGTAATTATTCGATATAAATGTTTGTCATCGTTTTGTCATTGAAAAAATAATATATATATTTGTTATTTTTGAAGAAGTAACTATTATAATTTACTTATTTCTATTTGAAGAAGTATTCAGAATACTTTAATGCTATATCCTTAACTTTCTCAATAACAAAGCATATCAAACATACTTAACCGAAAAGACTGCCTATAGAAATAGCAAAAGCTTAGAAGAAACAAAATATTATATCAATTTATATAATAGAAAATCAACATTAATTGAGAATTAAATGTTCTTAAGCTATTTAAACACTTAAGCAGACAATATCCTACTCTAAACACTTGAGCAGACAATATCCTACTCTAATACAATATTAGATCATCATCCACTATAATTATAGCACACAAGCATTTCTCGATGACGTAAGAGGCAAACTTTTGCTAACTCATTTGAATTATTCTACCAGCAAATTCCTTGATAATTACATAATGCTCTTGAGATTTTCCATGCTCCAATATATGTTGTTGTGGAGGAAAATCAGACAAAGTAATTAATTTGGAAGGGAAAAAATAAAAAATCTCCAGATACCGATAAGATCATACAAACTAAAACATTCAGAATATCTTAGTCTTTTTGCTCCTTGAGCAAGCACTCGAAAAGATGGAACCAAAGAGCTTTAACTTGCATATTATCCATATAACTAAAAAGTAAAGAGAGCATAGAGTGAATTATCATTCCTTTCAAAAGAGCTTGTCTAGAAGCATGAACCTGAACAACATAATTTTCATATTGATCTTGTGCCAACATGCTAAAAGATCCTAGAATTTCCTTCTCGACTTTGAGTAGTTTCATCCTTGCAATGCTCAAGAACTCTCTGTCACAAGAATAACTTATCAACATAGTTCTCACAAGTCAAATCAGCTTGATGCAATAAGGAAATAGGTTTCATCAGCTTGACACATTTAAAAAGGTGGCACCTGTATCACACGACACCTATATGGGTGAGTTGAGAGTGTCACGACTTGATAAAAAAATATTGAAACTATAAAATGGATTGCTGATTCTGGGACGCATTCTATACACTTTTGTATAACTTCATTCCCATTCTAATTGTGTACACACCGCATGACATGCCCATCAAGCTCTTCGACCATTTTAATCTTTTGGTCCAGATCTACTTCTTCAATTGCCTGATGAATTGAGTTGACACATATTTATGTGACAACCAAAGACTAAAATTCGAATCATTATCAAATAGACCTAGACCAAGTAAACAGAACTAATCAAACCACCTTCAAAGGATATGTAAGGCACGTTTAATATTTGCTTAATCAAATTCTCACAGTTAAGATGCAATATATCTGACAAAATTATGTACCTATTACGAAGAAAATTTTGATCCCAGATGCCGCAAGTAAATAGACGATGAATATAGAACTTAGAGCCATAAGCCCACCTGAGACCAGAGAAAAGAGCATGTCATTTTTTTATTCACAGAAACAGACTGTTTTTACTGTTAAGAACATAATATATAAAAAAAAAATCTTTGTGATTTCGGGAGTGCTTAAGTTTACTACTAAACGAAGACTAGAGAGATTAGTATGCATCTACCTGAAAGGGAAGGAGTCATTGCAAAGTCAAATCCTGGAAGCAGCAGTCCAGCGGTGAAAGACTTATTGTTACATAATTATTACATATAACAACTTCACTTTGAATCTGTCTACAAGAGCAATGGTGAAAGACTTACGTTACATATATCAGATTATCAAAAATTAACCAAAAGAAAGAAAATAGAACAAATAGTATTGAGAAAATGGCAGTAGTCCTTGAGATATTCTATTTCCAAGAAGTAAAATGGATGCGGCATTCGAAGCAGATTCAAGATAGTAACTACACTTTAAAGGAAATATCCACCTTACTTTAAGTTTAAGCGATTGAATGTCAATTATAAACACAAATCAGGAATAGCATAGCAACTTCAAATCATTCTGTTGGAAACGGCAAGATCCTCAGTATGACAGACACTTACAACTGCCTCTTCCCTGTCTCCAGATAAGACGACTGTTCCGATTCCCTTCTTTTGGACTCTTACAAATAAAACAACAGATTAAACACATGGACACAAAAAGAAAAGGACTTTTAAATCTCGAGACACATATCATGGAACACCTTAGAAGTATAAACTCACTAATACATCATCTCTCCTTATATCCTCACCAGAAAGCACTAGTTGAAATTCAAGTTCCAGGAAGAAGAAATATCCAAAACCTAAAGAAAAAGAATACAAAAAAATTTCGATACGTAAGAGTCCAAACATCTCACAAACAAAAACAAATGCTCATTCAGCAGAGATCTACAAATGCAAACTATTTAATCATTCATTCACTCAGTTTTGATGAGACGATTGTTCTGGTTTTGCACTGAGGACATGCTTGATTGCCCTCTCTTCTTTCATACTCATAGCAAGGTCTACAAACTGGAAAGGCACATTCAATACAAGCAACAGATGGCTTTCCATCTACGGTGATTTCTATCTCATCCCCACAGATTTGGCAAATTTGCAAACCAATGAGAAGTCACAAACACAAAGGGAATTTACCAGCAAAAGGATTGTAGCTTAGCAAAGTCGGAAAACTCATCAGTAGACCAACCAAACGGAACCCAACAGCCCTATCAAAGCATACTACAGTTTGAATTTCCTTATCCGTTGAAATTGACATTTGCCCAAAAAAATAATGAAAATATAGGATTCCCTATCAGAACCTCAACATAAAAAATGAAATGCAATGAAGGAGCTAAAACCCATTTTACACAACAAAACATTTCCTCAAAAAAACTAAAAAAACTAAAAAGCTAAAAAAAAAAAAAAAAAAAAACATAACCCCATCATTTCCCATTCAAATTTCAAGCGAAATTCCAACTACAACCAGAACATGGGTGGAATAAGTCGGCATTTTAGGTCAGAAGGCAAATAAAACAAAAAAAAAAAAAAAAAACTAAAGAATATGACTTGAAGCTCTTGTGCAGCTTTGTTTCAACAATGGAACGAAGCTCCAATGGCATTATTCGTGATGAAATTGACATTCAATAAGCGGAAGCAATCAGGATCTTTAACCATTCTAATTACATTAATTTAGCAAATAAGCATGCATGTATAACATACCAAAATAGGGTTTCAGAAATTACTTTTGTAGAACCTCTTCAACTCAGCAATCCTTTAGCTTGTTTCCTCTCCAATAGTTTTTAGCCACCACTTAATCTTCTTTCATGTCTCCATATAAAATTCAAGTATTCATGCTATAGTCAGAGATTCATTAGTTTATTGGATTTAGGCTATTACAACTATACTTTCCATGTTCAATAGCAACCTTATTGAATAAACCTCAATAACAACTTTATTGTAAATATAATAAGTTTAAAGATTACAAACTACGAGTTTTAGGACATACAACTCAACAAATTCCCTCTTGGACTAAAACTCCAGTGAAGTACCATATATATACAAATATATACAATGTTGAGTATGAGAGAATAAATATAAATACAATAAACTAGGGCATCAGATACCCATGAATTCTCCCACTTACCCTAAATTTACATGACCCATAGTCCTAGTCCGATTAGGTAACCCCAAATACTTTAGCCGTGAGGACCTTTGTAAATGGATCAGCTAAATTGTCTTCTGAGGCTATCTGTGTGACAATCACGTCTCCTCGGTGTACTATCTCCCTGATGAGATGGTACTTGCGTTCAATATGCTTTATGCGCTTATGGATTCTAAGTTCTTTGGAATTTGCAACTTCTCTATTGTTATCACAATAGAGAGTGATAGGCAGATGCATATTTGGAACCATTTCTAAATTAGTCAAGAACATCCTAAGCCATACTACTTCTTTTGCTGCTTCACATGCAGCCACATACTCTGCTTCTATGGTAGAGTTAGTAATACAACTTTGCTTTATACTCCTACATACTATAACTCCTCCATTCAGAGTGAACATTGATCCCGAAGTTGATTTCCCCAAATAAATATTGGTCTAAAAATCATAGTCAGTGCATTCAGTAAGAATCAGATCCTTAGCACCATACACGAGCATATAGTCCCTTGTTCTCCAAAGACACTTAAAGATGTTCTTAATGGCAGTCCAATGATAATATCTAGGATTGGACTGAAACCTGCTGACTATTCCAACTGCGTAGCATATATCTGAGCGTAACACAATATACATTAAACTCCAAACTGCTGATGCATAAGGAATTTGTTTCATAATCTCAACCTTTTGAGGTGTCTTAGGACATTACTCCTTAGACAAATGAATCTCGTACCTTAAAGATTTCTTGGTATTTTGTATTTTATATCTAGACAACATCTTATATATATAAGATGCCTGAGATAATGTTAATATTATGTTCTTGTGATTTCGAACACTTTGGATTCCAAGAACATACTCTGCATCTCTTAAATCCTTCATTTAGAATTGTGATGCTAGCCATCTCTTAACGTCATCCAGGAACTCTTCCTCATTTCCAATGAGTAGAATATCTTCAACATATAGTACTGGAAAAGCTACAGTCTTGTTGACAATTTTCTTCTAATTACAAGGTTTGTTAACGTTCTATTCAAAGCCATAAGATTTGATCGTAGTGTCAAATCTTATATTTTAGGATCGAGATGCTTGTTTTAACCCATAAATGAATCTTTTAAGCTTGCAAAAATTTTGCTCTTGACCCTCAATAAACCCCTTTGGATGAGACATATAGATACTCCCTTCAAGATAGTTTAAAAAAAGTTGTCTTGACATCCATTTTCCATATCTCATAATCATAAATGGCTACAATGGACAAGAGTATTCTAATCAACTTAAACATGGGAACTGGAGAGAAGGTTTCTTTCATAGTCTACCCCCTCTCTTTGGGTAAATTCTTTTTGCCAAAGTCTAACTTAGTCTCGTTTTCTTTTGTAGATCCATTTGCAACCAATAGGTTTTATTCTATCTGGTTGATCTACAAGTTCTCAGACAAAATTGAAGTACATAGACTCCATTTTGAGATCCATGGCTTTTATCCACTGGTCTCGATCCACATATTCTATTGTATGTTTAAAGGTCAATGAATCCTCCAAGCCATCATCAAGTATGACAACTTGAGTTTCTGTCAAACCCGTGTAACGGTCTGGCTATTGAACAATCCTCCCACTATGTTGAGGCACTATCAACTCTTGAGAAGGATGTGACTGACCAGATGTACCAGTTTCATCAATAACTCTTGTTGATGGACTAGTTTGATCAACAAGTTTTATTGGTCTATCTATAGCTTCTATGGACATTTCACTTAATACTAGCTTACTGCGAAGTTGATAATTTCTTAAGTGGTATTCCTCTAAGAATGTTGCGTTTGTCAATAGAAACACTTTGTCATCTTGAGGATCATAAAATAGACCACCTTTTGTTTCTTTGGAGTATCCTATAAATAGGCATACTTTCGAATGGCATTTCAACTTCTTTGGGTTATGAGACAACACGTGTGCCGAGCATCCACAAATCTTGAAATGATGTAAATTACCTTTACATCCTCTCCATAACTCATAATATGTTTCAAAACACTTATTGAGGCAACCATGTTCAAAATGTAAGCAAATGTCTGTACTGGATGTCCCCAAAATGAATTAGGCAATTGAGCATAACTGATCATTGAAGGAACCAAGTCTAACAAGGTTCTATTTTTCCTTTCCATACCATTCTGTTGAGGTGTACATGGGATTATTAGTTGAGACTAAATTCCATATTCTATCAAATAGTCCTGGAATTTCAAGGCTATATACTCCTTATTTCGATCTGATCAAAATGCTTTAATCTTTTTACCTAACTGGTTCTCAACCTCTGTCTTATACTCCTTGAACTTTTCAAGGGTTTCGAACTTATGATGCATTAGGTATAGCTATATCTAGAATAATCATCAATAAAACTGATGAAATATTCATACCCCCCTCGTGCATTGAAATTCATTGAACCACAAAGGTTTGAATGCATGAGCTCTAAGGGTTTTTTTTTTTTTTTTGGCTCTAAGACCTTTTCCCATAAAAGATCTTTTGGTCATCTTACCTTCAAGACAAGACTCACACAGTGGTAGAGAGCTGTCTTCTAATTGATTTAGGAGTCCACTCTTAACCAATCCCCCAATCCTATTAAGATTTATGTGGCCAAGTCTTAAGTGCCAAAGATAGGCATTTGAAGAAATTTTTTGCCTCTTGTTTTGAGTTTCAGCTGTTTGAAACATCTCTATATTTAAAACAGCTTTTGCCTCAGTTGGTTTTAACACATACAAGTTATTTTCCAGTTTTGCAGAACATATTTTAATACCATTTGAAATAATGAATGCTTCATTAACTACATAAGAAACTTTATACTTTTTTTCTAGCAAACATGAGATAGATATTAAATTCCTCCTCAAAGCAGGAATATAATAAACATTTTCAAGTAAAATGAATCTATCTTTAATAAATAACTTCATATCTTCTACCGCTTTAGCTGAGACAACCTCTCCAATCCCTACCTTAAAGGTTGTCTCGCTTTCTGTGAACTACCTGTAAGAATTAGTTTCATGAGTGAAAGCACAAATATGATTAGCAACTCTTGAATCTAATATCCAGGTTAATTTATCATTTCCCACTAAACATGTTTCAACAACGAGTAAATCATATTTACTTTGTTGTGCTTTCTCAGATTTCTCATCTATGATAGTATTGTTTACTTTCAACATATTTATAACATGTTCTCTAATAGAGGTTCTATCTTTTATGCTATAGTCATAAACATTATCGAGAATATCGTTCCTGATAAATTATCAAAATAACGTCTGTAATGAATCCATGATCTCTTTAGCAAAAACCATCTTCTCGAATTTCTTAGCTAGCATATTGGATATGCTTGCTAAGATATGGATCGAGCCTTCTCATTTGCCTTAATCCATTTGTATAAGCAATCTAAACTTTTTGGATTGCATATGAGCTGGGAGTTAGAGGATATTCCTCTGTTAAAGCAAACCTTAAACCATCAACTACTAGCATTGCAATTATGTTTGATTTCCATGTTCAATAATTATCAACGTTAAACAAATTAGAAGCAAATATTTTTCTAGGAGATTTCGACATGTTGAAATTATAAATAAATTCTATTAGGAAATGTCTTTTAAACCCAATCAAATTTTAGCAAAAGTAATAATGTACCCAAATTTCATTATTTATTTGCAACGATACTTTAGTGAGTCAGAATAGATTCTACCGAGGGGCAGTCAAATACTCCTACACTAAAGCAAGACATTCTTGACTAAATACTTATACCAGAATAACTCTATATTCCTATAGTCATTTAGTTACAGTTTTTGGTCAAAAACTTACTAACACTTAGTAACTCTTGTAAGTGTAACTCTTCATTTTCAGATCCCAGAGGTCAGTACCAACAAGCTCCTAAATTGGAATACAATTACTGATAACAGACCTAAGTGACCCTATTCATTGATGAAGTTTGCGGTGTTTCGATCTCCATGAAACAACCCTCCGAATGGGTGGTCGCTCCCAGGGCGACTCATAGGCAGAACATGAGAATCTCAGAGTGCAACCTAATAGAAGAGACCATAGGATACGTTGACATACGTCCTTCACCCACTTACTATGAACCATTTCCTCTATTCACCTTGCTATTGACTCATGCAAATACTTTCTAAATGGAAGTCACTTCTAGGGTGACTCGAAGTCGAGCATGAATCTCACGGTGTGAACTCTAAGGGACATGAGAGCTAAAAATAATATATCGTATATATTATTAATCTCCCACTAAAGTTTTCAATTTGTTTTGGTTAAATCTTTACTTAGGTATATTCCGACTAATAAACACAACTTAAGTCTAGAAATTTATCCAAGTATAATGTTTATATTTGAATTTAACCTACGATGTCTGAGTGATAAACAATTTTTTTACCTCATATCGCTCACGCGTGCTCATAAAATTGGGTTAACAACACTAAAGAACCAGCTAAAAACCCTAGGTAGCAGGTGTTTCGCAAACCATCAACTTAAGTACCTCTAGCCTTAGACAAGATTTAGCCTAGATGAGCTTGTAACCATAGTTTTACAAAATAACGACCCATTTTAACTATTAAAATAAGTTGTTATTTGTTAACTCTAGGTGAACATGCATCTTATCTTTGTTATAGATTTTAAATGTCTAATTCATTTTATAACACTGTATAAAACTATAGAGATGCATCCAATCCATAACAATTATCAAGCATTTCATAATTTAATATAACTGGCTATATTAAACACAAGAAACCCTAATTCATGCATACTATATATTATAAAAAATAACAACATAATTTCAATGCATGACACATGCTTCCCTACGGTGGGATTTTAAATCTACATGGCATATAATATACACATACAAGATTTAATTTAATTATAATATACATTCATAATGTATAAATAATTAAACACACATTGATATGGACTAGTTTTGACATCCTAAGTACGTAAATACCTAAATTATTACAAGAATAGTTTAAAAAACAATCTTGAACCACCACTAAATCGCTCGAATCAACCCGAACCAGCTTCAAACTACCCAAACTAGACCTCCAGGGCATTAAAATGTTTGAACCGATCTAAACAAGGCTAAACCAGACCTCCACGACTCGAACTGGCCAAATCGACCCACTTGAACTGCTAGTTTGCTCGCGTGCGTGCGTTTTGGGCTAGATGAAAACAGCGTTGCTACCTTACATGAACAGCGTCGCGATGCTGTGAGGCAGAAACACCATGTTCCAGTTTAAGCTACTAAGCTTGCTTCCATTCTTCTTTGATTACAACTTAATTTCAACTTTATTGACTCTAACAAATTTATAGCTTTCATTTCATACAATTTATGGAAAATACCCACCATGCTTAAATTAACATAAATTGAGTGCTTAAATCATATTTTGACACCAATTGATGGAAGTTGACATTCAATAAGTGAAAGCAATTAGGATCTTTAAGCACTCTAATTATATTAATTTAGCAAACAAGCATTCATGTATAACATAACAAAATAGGGTTTTAGAAATTACCTTTGTAAAACCTCTTCAATTCAACAATTCCTTAGCTTGTTTCTCTCTAATAGTTTGTAGACCACCACTTGATCTTCTTTTATGTCTCCAAATAAAGTTCAAGTATTCATACTATATCCAAAGATTCATTAGTTTATTGGATTTAGGATATTACAAGTGCAATTTCATGTTCAATAACAACTTAGTATATAGAATAGGTTTAAAGATTATGAACTATGAGTTTTAGGACATATAATCCAACAACTCAAAGCTCGGCGAACCTGAAACAAAGGTCCACAACTCAGATCTACTTAGATTAACATGAAACGAAGCTCAAAGCTCGTGAATCTGAAATGAACCTGAGAACCTGAACGATGCTGGATGGAACTAGGATGAAACTCAAATTTGCTTAGATGGGCATTAGACAAAAATGGAAAATGCGACGTTTGAGCTATCACGATGGGAATTGAGATTCATGGTGATGGAGAACGAAGATCGATGGAGATCGTGAGTTAAATGGATGGAGGCAAGCAACGGTTCCTTGCTCGGCGGTCAGCGTTGTTGAAAGTGGTTGGCAAGTAGTAGCTGAGGCAACTGGGTGTGAGGTTATGGAAAGCAAAGAAGAAGAAGATTATGCAATGGGGGTTTGTACGTGTAAGAGAGAGAGATTTTAACTTTTTTTTCTTCCAAACCCTAATCTTCCATTTGTGTACATATGTATATATATCTACCTTCCTTATAAAGCTCCACACTAATCCCTCAAATTGAAATTAATTCCTTAGAAAAAAGGCGAATCTTTAAAGTCGATTTTAAACCAACATTATAGGTATGTCTATAATATCAGTTTAAAACTAAAGGTATGTCTATAATATCAGTTTAAAACTAACATTAAAGATCGGCTTTTTCTTTTTAAGAAACCGACATTGTACATCAATTTTTCAGTTTTTCCAACCGACATCAAAGCCTAGATTTTTTGTAATGTCTCCATTTATTGGATTTAGGGTTATTAAGACAAAACACATACAACATAATTAATAACACTTATTCAGTAACACCGATAATTCAGTAACACCGATAACTCTTTATTGATGATAATCAACTATTTATATTTACTATCTACGAGTTTTAGAGCATAAAAACCCAACAATTAGAAGTTTTCATAATAAAACGATATTTCTTTTAAGCACATGAGTGTATACTCTTTTTCAAAGGCAATCATAATATTCTTTTCTTTTCCTCTTAGTCTAACATTACAAACTATCGTGCATATCAACCCTCTAATCGATTGGACCTTTCGAGGCGACAACCAAATACACTCAACTCAATCCTACTTTTTGTTAACATTTCTAAATTAAAGTGACTATGTGCTTATGATATGGGAGACTCAAAGAGGGACATAAATAGATCATCCTTCAAGATATTGCTATCTTATTTCCACTATAAGTCATCCAACATGCATATTCAAGTTTCATCATTGACAATCAACATCAAAAGCACATAACAAAGAACTCTCATCAACTTCTCAAATTTCAATAAAAATTTCAATTTTTCAAAATTTTCAAAAAGTATATAACATGCATATTATCAATAAAATCAAATTAGCATGTATAACAAGATAAAAAAATACCCAAAAGTACGAATGACCTCCTACCCCAAACTTAAAAATATGCATCGTCCTTAATGCATAAGAAAGATAGGAATACAAGCCTAGAAGTGTATGGTAGTCCATTGAATAGGCTAGTAGAATAAGTACTTTTTGTGTTAGATAATGATCCTTAAAAATATGAAACCTAATGAGTGTCTCCATTACTTTTTTTTTTTAAAAAAAATAAAGAACTAAAAAAAATCAAAGACAAGAAAACAAAAACAAAGTAATTAAAAACTTGGGTTGCCTCCCAACAAGCGCTTGATTTAACGTCTTCTAGCTAAACGAAGCTTATCAATCATGCTAAATATCAAGGTGGTTTTGTCATGTTAATCCTAGAACATCCTCGATCTAAAGTTTTCGCCTATACTGGCATTCACAAAAACATTCATAATTTAATTTAACATTGCGAGTAAATACATAATGCATCTTTTCCTTATCATTCAAATCAACATCTCCTTTATGAACATAATCAATCAACTTAAATGTATCATCTTTAGAAGATCTCATAGGACTAATTACATCTTCTCGAACATGCTTCTCCATGACTTTTTCACACTTCATCTTAGAACTATATTTTAAAGGTATAAAATCATTAGGAGGATTAACACAAGTAGAGACATGATTCTTAACATGATTCTTTTCTAATTTCTCACTTCCTAATTTAACATCACATTCATTACCCACTCCATCATTTTCCCTATCACCTTAGAAGAAGGCTTCACATTCAATAAACATTTACTGAAAGAAGGAAAATATTAACAAACTTACTTCTTTCATAAAGCTCATCACTTACCTCAATATCTACATGTTTAAGAGTTCTATATAGATCAAAATTTACCTCTTCGTCATTGAATCTAAAGGTTAGCTTACTATCTTACACATCAATGAGAGCCCTAGTGGTAACCAAGAATGGTCTTCCAAGGACTATTGGAATGTTGGCATCTTCTTCCATGTCAAGCACCACAAAATTCGTCGGAAATATGAACTTATCTACCTTAACCAACACATCCTCTACAACATCGTAAGAATGAGAATAAGATTGATCGACTAATTGCAAAGAGATTGGCATCAAGGAGATGTGATCATCACATAGATAGCTTCGGAGCACAACGTTGCTAATCCATTTACAAAAGCCCTTATGGCTAAGGTATTTGAGGGTCACCTGCAGAATATGGGTCTATGGGACAGGTTACATATAGTCTAGGGCAAGTGGGAGATTTTGTATTGGGCAAGTATTATGCCCTAGTTTATTGATTTGTATACTTGTATATTAGTGTGACTTATATATTGTACACTCCACTAGCTTTAGAACAAGTGGAAAATTGTTGAGGTTGATGCCCTAAATCTCGTAAGGTCTTGTAGTTTGTAATTCTATTGTTCAAACATTTTATTTATTTAATAAAATGTGAAATGTTTTATTTGACATTTAGTAGCATTAAAGCCACAAACCAATAAACTAACATCCAAGGTTATCTTCTATAACTTAAACATGTATGTAGAGACATGCAAATGGATCATGTTTAAGTGATAACTTTAATGGTCTGTAGTAGATGGATAAGGCTAAATACTTTATCCTAGTGACACTACGAGTAAGACCCACTTTGTAGATGTTACAATTGTTGTAAAGTGGTACAAATGATCTGATCCTGATCATTCATGTGGAGACATGAGAGCGAGGGCATTCTATACAAAGGCGTTTGTATAAAATCGAACCATGAAATGACTAGTCTCATTATTTAACACTGTTCATAATAGAGACTTACGTTACACCGGGATGACCATAGGTGACATGACCTGAATCCTGAATTCACTCATTCTCCGAGGTCAATGAAAGTAGATAAATTTCTCCCTTAAGGGCAGAATCCAAGCTTGAACAATGTGCCACCACACCCTCTCTCGGCCTAAGAGAGGTTTAGTCATAGTTGGACTATGATTTATTATTCATTAGAGAGATCAGTGGTGCTTAAGAAGTTAGATGTAACTATAGGGACAAAACGGTAATTTTTGTCCAACTATACTTACAAGCAATTTGTGAAGGATCATTGCACTGTTGACTGGTTATATCTAATAGACATAGAAATATATCTGTAGTGCGAAGAGTGTAGCTGTCAATATTTAATGGAGTGTCAGATAGTTAATGGATGTTAAATAATATAATTAAAGGACTTTAATTATTTATTGAAGACTATTGGAACTTCAAGCTACAGGTTCATGAGGTCCCCTCTGTAGCTCAATGAGAATTAAATGAGAATCAATTTTGGATTAATTTGAATTGTTCAAATTAATTGGGGAAATTAATTATATGTGATAAATTTAATTTAATTATATATGATATAATTAGTATAATCTATTTGATACATTATTTTAGAGGAAATAAATATTTGAATATGATTCAAATATTAATTATGTGAATTGGATTCATATAATTAAGTTTAATATAAATGGATTTATATTAAATATCGTTGCTAAGGGAATTGAAACTATAGGTTATATTATATGCGATACAATATTAAACCATAGGTTATATGTTATATATGATATAATATATATATATACATATAATAAGTTGGTTATTATATATATATAAATTAAAATTAATTTTAATTTTAATTTTAATTTTGAAATTGAGGGAGGGAAACAACTTCCCTCCCTTATTCTCTTTCAACCCATGTATTGTGCGGGTGGTTGGGAGATTTTTTTCTTCTTCTTCATCATTTGTTAACATAGAGAGTAAAAACAGAAGAACTCTGTAATTGTTTTTCTCCTCTCAATCTCTCAATTCCCCTTCTCAATTTTTTCCCTTTCCAAAAAGCCAGAGCTTACAAAACTTCTGGGTTCTCATTCTAGAGAATACAAAGGAAACCAATTGGTTGTGGTCATTTGGGATAAATTAGGGTTTCGAGTTTGTGATTTTTTTGCAGAGAGGATAAACATGAAGAAAACGTTCTTCAAGGGTTAGTTTTCATTTCGTGGTCCGGTCTTATACAAACTTTTTGTGGAGGATATCCCCGCTTATATGTCTCTACATGAGTGATCATGATTAGATCATTTGTAGCACTTTACAACAATTGTAACAACAACAAACCAGGTTGTATCCATAGTATCACCAGGATAAGGTACCCAACCTTATCCTTCCACTACAGACCATTCAGATTATTACTTAAACGTGATCCATTTGTATGTCTCCACATACATGTTTAAGTTACATCTAATAACATTGGATCTTAGTTTATTGGTTTTTAGGTTAATGCAACTAAATTTCAAATAAAATACAACTTATTTTATTAGATAAATGATAAGTTTGTACAAATACAATTACTAACTACAAGACCACGAGATTTAGGGTATCAACTCCAAAAGTAACTCCGTTAATTGAAGAGATTAATATTTCATAGGATGATCATATGCAACTCGATTTTAATTCTGAGTGATTTATGAACTTTTATCTATTAGGGCTCATCCTTTAAGTTGCACGAGGGAGAATAGCCCAAGTCGCAAACTCAATAAACCTACCATTTTGGGGACTTGACCAAATAGGGAGCTGGAAACATAATTTCACAAGATGAAATTTACTTCTTCCTGTATTTATTAAATAGATGAGTAGTTTCCTTAAATACTCTGAGACTTGAACAATGGGGCCTTACCCTCTCATTCGCTTGAGAGAAACTTGGTTCATGGTTGGATCATAAACAAAAAGTTCATTAGAGGATCAATGGTACTTAAGGATATAGAGATAATTACAAGGGTAAAACAGACATTTTATCCAGCTATAATTATCAACAACTTGTGAAGGATCAACTTATGTGTAATGATTATATCCATGAACACACATGTCTAACAGTGCATTAAAGTACAACTATAGGTCTATATTTATTTGCTCCACAGTTAATGAATGTTGATTGATTAATTAATCCCGAATCATTGGAGCTTATAAGTTGTAGGTTCATTAGGTCCATTGCTAGTTTACAACGGATTAACAATGACCAAAGTTTTGAAAGAATAATTTGAATTGTTCAAATTACCTTAGGAAACATATATTAATTGTATATGATATAGTTAATATGAAATATAATGTATAAAGTGTAAACCCTAGAACCTATTTTCCTAAGTAGTATTGCTTGAGTCTATTTGATGTTTAATGTTTATGGTTGTTAATTTAGTTGCATATATATAGTGAATATTGTTAATATGTAGAAGTATTAAAAGGAAGAAAATATCCTAAGTGTTAATTGTTAAGCAAGAGGGCTCTCGGTGGTTGGAAGATGTAGGAATGTAGAAGCAACAGCAGAAGCGACAAAGATCATTTAAGCACTCTAATTCATTAATTTTGGCAAAAGATAAAGCATGCTCTTGCATAAAACAAGTGAGTTTCATGACATACCTCTTGTAGAACTTCTTCAAAGCTTGTTCTCTAGCTGCAATCTTCTCCAAATCTTGTTGCAGACCACCTCAAGATCTTCCTCACTATTCTCTTGGTGCTCTAGATTGAGTTGTGGGACTCAAAACAAACTTAAATCAAGGGATGAAGGAGAAATGCTCACAGTAGCAATCTTGTTGAAGAACCCTTTCTTCAACCCGAATTTTCTCTAAAATTCTTTCTTGATTGCATGCCCGAATTTCACTCCAAACTCTTCAATATATTGCAGATCAACATGTAAGGGAGAGAGTTGCATGAGTCGCAGCTCATGCTTGGAGTAACACAAGGCAAAGTTGATGGCTTTTGTGTGAGCAGGTTAGGAGATGGATAATGGAAAACCAAGTTTTTCCATTTTGTGTTTTGTTTTTCTATTTTCCAATTTTATCTCAAAAATCAAAATTTGATTTTAAAAACTGAAAATAAAATTAATTTCATAAATTAACTTTTTAAATAACACTTAATTAATTTAATATCAAATATTAAATTAATTTTTACACACATCCATCTTTATATATTTAAATCATATTTAAATATAAATTATCCTATTCCGTTTAATTCTCAAATTAAACACGTAATTATATCTTATATAATTACTAATTCCCTTAATTCTAATATGAACATTTCAGATTAACTTATCACGCTATTCTAGAGCTAGTCCGTTACGAGTTAGTAGGGGGACCTCGCGGACCTATAGATCATGGACTCCAACGATCTGAGATTAATTGGCTAAACTTAGTAGATCAGATTAATCCCCATTCGTTAACTAATGGATCACTCCACTAAAGCCCATAGTTTCATTCCCCTCACTGTAGATATATTATGTCCACATGATTTAATCGTAATCAGTAAGTCAACCCTTCACAGGTTATTCGTAATAACGGCTGGGTCAAATATCTGTTTTACCCCTGAGATTACATCTTATTCCTCAAGTTCCTACTAATCATCTAATGAACAACTGGTTTGTGATCCAATCACTAAACCAAACTCTCTCAGCCCAGTGAGAGAGTGGGGCCTCTTGTTCAAGACCTAGATTCAATACTTGAGCGAACAACCTTTCTCCTATCCCTAAATCGGGTAGGCATGAACTCTGTCTTGCACCTTATGTCCCCAGCTATCTATTAGATCTTACCTCTGAAATGAGAGTCTTATTGAGCCAACGTTGTTGAGTCAACCCTCACCTATGCAAACCTAAGGTTAATCTCGAATAAACAAGAGTTCATAGTTAGCTCAGATTAAGATCGAGTTACCTAGGTCATCTAGGTGAAATAGTCAGTCTTATACAGTAAACAACGTTATAAAGTAAGAGTCACTTATTTCTTAGTCCGATCTTATGAAAACTCATTGCATAGGACGTCTTCACTCCTCATGTCATAACATGTACGAATTAGGATCACATCGTATGTAGCACTTTACAACTCTTTGTAACAGCTACAGAGTAGACCATATCCAATGGTGTTA
Source organism: Benincasa hispida (assembly GCF_027475165.1). Taxonomy (NCBI): domain Eukaryota; kingdom Viridiplantae; phylum Streptophyta; class Magnoliopsida; order Cucurbitales; family Cucurbitaceae; genus Benincasa; species Benincasa hispida. The sequence continues at coordinate 32,364,199 of NC_143485.1, forward strand.
CCAGAATAAGGTACCCAATCATATTAATGTACCATAGATCATTTTGACTATTTACTCGAACTTGATTCACTCTCATGTCTCCACATAAAGTTTAAGTACTCATGCAATAGTCATGGGTCTTAGTTTATTGGATTTAAACTTTCATACAATTTATGAAATCAATAATAAGTTTATTGATTATAGAAAATGTTTATCATTTTTACAAACTACGAGTTTTAAGACATAAAACCCAACAAAAGACATCCAACACTAAGAGAAAATCTTGGGAAGTGTATGTAAAGAGAACTTACACGTGGAATAGACTAAAGCAATGAAATTTCCTAAGTGTTGGGGTACTAAGAGGAAAAGAAGTTAGGCCAAGAAGTGAAGGAATTTCCTAAGTATACGATTTGAAGCACTTGGGTAAAATGAAAAGTTTCAACACTTAGAAGGAAATTGGAGGGCTTGTGGAGTTAGAGTCATGTCATGTGCTTATTTGCTAAAGTAAGAGGGATTGGCTAAGTGTAGTAAAAGTCATACGTTAAATGCCTTATGTTAGAAGTTAGTTAGGCTATTGAGGGTTGATGATGGTCGAGGCTAGCAATAGGTATGCATTGGCCTTAATAGAGGTTAGTTTGAGCCAAGAGAGGCAACATACGAGCAGCTAAGTGCCCAAAGCGAGCGCTGAAGAGGCAATAAGATAAGGTGTTAAGCGTGGACTACGAGGTATGCATTAGTCGTGAGGAATAGAAGTTAGAAGCTAAGTGTGGGCTATTTGAAGGTGAAGGCATTGTCATTGGCCAACAACTTAGTATTGAAGGAGTGTCACGTGTTGATGCATGGAGTTAATTCGGACTAGGTTAGATGGACAACGCATGAAGAGGGCACCTAAGGCAGGGCGATGAGTGTGTTGCTATAAGCATACATTAGTTGAGTGAAGGGATGGAGAGGACACAAGCCTTGTGCATTGGAATGAAGAAGAACTTAGCTTAAACATTTGGTTAGTGAACTAAATGGCATCATTAGGGGCCTTGAGTAGAGGTTTGAGGCCTAGGTGTCACCAAATTAGACCCATTAATCATGCAAAGCCTAGTACAAATATAAGTTTGTAAAATGGAAATTAGTTTTCTCATTTCTTTTAAGCATAAGGGGAGAAGCTGCTACCTAAATGAAGTTCAACTGGTAGAGGAGATGTTCCTAGGCTTCCAAGAAGAAATTCCCACGAATTGGTGTTTAAATTTCAAGAATTCAAAGAGTGTTCTAGGTTTCTCGATCACTTAAGCAAGCTAGGAACATTGGGGAATTTTGAGCTCATCAAGCAGAGTTGGAGGCTCAAATTTTAAGGTAAGAAAGTTAAGGTGATTAAGAAGATGTTCTTAGAAGGAAATTTTGTGAGATAATGTCTGAATGTTAAGTTATAAGTGTTGGAAGTTGAATCTGGAAATTGTTGTGGATGAACAAGTAGGCAGTTGCAACCAAGGGATAAGTAGGTAGCTGGCCTAGGCAGGAGGATGCGTGAGCATAGGCAGGCATTGGCTTGTGTGTGCCCACAAGATGAGGCACAAAGCTGTGCGGTGGAAGGGTGTCGTTGCCAAGAGCGTGCTAAGTATAGCGCCCAACGGGTGCCCAATGCCTAAGTAGAGTGTGCGTCTCCTAGCACCTATAGGAATGCCTATGTGCGTGTGCTTAATGCCCAACCAGCCAACTTACATATTGAGCAGCTATGTGAAGGCAATGCATTGGTAGGAGGCTAGGCATTGGTACGTTGTAAGAAAATTCTAAGTGAAATGTTAAGCCTTAATACTAGAGTTAAGCTCAAAAGGGAGCCAATGATGTTAATCAAGAGTACTTATTCATGTCACAGGGCAAACACAAGTGGAAGAAGTGAGTGACTCGTTTTAATAAGGATTTACTCTAACTTACTTTCCATGATTTCTATTATATGTTTTCTACAATGATTCCAACACATGACTGATTTAAGTATGATGTGTTCACAAGTTTATAACACGAGTTTGAGAATGATTATCCAAACGCATGCTTATAGTTCAAATACCTATGTTGTGTGGATGCATGGTCCTTTCTTTTAAAGATTGGACTTTTAAGAAAAATGAAGCATGCATTTAAAGAAAGCTTTTAGCCAAAAGTTCTAAGTATGCTTTTCTAATTTCAAAGCATGTTTTAAAGTCCCAATCATGGTAAATCTTGAGAGATTTTTATGAAGCATACTTAAGTTTTATTGATTGAAACCATGCGTTGATAAGCATTCCTTAAGATGAATTATTTCTCATAATTATTATTTCTATGGTATGTTTCAATTGAATGCTTAATGCTTGAAATGCCATGTTTTAGCCTTAAACCATATTTTATAATGTTTTTATTGAATAAACTTGATACTGAAGGAGATGAAGGTATTTGGGTCCTTTGATACGTAAGGAGATGACAGTATCCAGGGTGTATATGCTACTACTAGCCTTTGAGGCATATTCACGTGAACGTAAGATCAGTATCATCGACGTTGATTATATTGAGATTACTCTACATTAGCTAAGGGAATTGACGTTGAGCGATATAGTAAAAGGGCTCTCCCTCAACTAAGGAAAGAGGAGAATGATGGTTTTTCAAGCAAACTAACGATGTTCAAGTTTTCTAGGATCTTAGAAATACTCACAGAAATGTTATCTTCTTTTATTGATTTAGAACTATTTCTTAATCCTGAGACATAGAGTTACATGCTTTATTCATGACACTATGTTTTCATATCATGTTCATTATGTAAGTGTGTTTTTTTTATATAAAAAAAAATCACTCAATGGGCATTTTAGCTCACATTTTTTAAATATTTTCACTTTCCCCAGGTATATCGGTCAATTTCCCAGAGTCTAGTTGATCTGCCAGTCTACCAAAAAACTCAAGATCCCAGAGAAACAGAAGAAGCTTACGTGGTCCATCATGTTTTGTCTAAGTTTTAAAACTATCACGTACATATTAGGGGCAAAAGGGTAGAACCCTAGGTGACACTGATGTAGTATAAACCTATATAAAGCTATTGTCGTTATGTATATAAGTTTGGAAGTGTTTCTGCCTGATAATTAGAACTTGCATGGCTTTATGTCTGGATGAAGATATGTGAACAGAAGTTAGATATATGAATATTAATTGTTTATCAAGTACAATAAGCACTAAGGAGACAAGTTTGAGGAGTAGGTTGGACAAGGGGTATCATAAGAGGGTTGGCATCTACTGTTCTCACACCTCTTTCCAAGATAAGAAGGTAGTCTGGGAGGGGATGTGATAAAAGTTACATTATTATATAGTTAATTATGAGTATGATTCAAATTTAAACTATATAATTTGGGGGCATTAGTTTATATTTGTGTATTTGAATGTGATTCAAATATTAAGTTAATATGAATAAGATTCATATTAAAATTATATGTTATACATTAATATGAATAAGATTCATATTAAAACTATAAGTTAAGAGAGAAATATGCATTTGAATATGATTCAAATCTTTATTCAATTAAATATGAGATATTTAATTAAATTAATTATTATTTAATTTTAATTAAATAATAATTGATTAATTAACTCCCTCTCAATGAAGGGAGAGTGGGGAGGTAGGCAGTTGCCTTTTCCTTCTCGTTAAAATTAACATCGAATAGTTCTGTGAAGTCTAACACATATTTTGACAAAGAAAAATCTCTCTCTCCAAAATTCGTAGTAGAGTTATGTGTGTTTTGGAATTCCCAATTCTCTTTTATCTTTCAGAAAAGAATCCCACAAATCAGGTTCTTGTCAAGAGACATAGCGAGGAAGACATTTTGGAGGTGTCCTTATTGAGAAGGAGATCAACTTATTGGAGGACATTTGAAGAGGATTTATTGGAAAAATAGTGTTCAAAGGTAACAATTTGTTGTTCTTAAATTAATGTCTAGCCTAATTTATTTTGACAACATGTTGATATCTATTTTAGTTTTAATTTTTTGAGTTTTTCATCCTCCCAAAATGAAAACAAAAGCGACCAAACGTTCTGCTGGAGATTCGACCCCTTCATCCATTATAATAATAAACAAAAAATGTGAGAGGGGAACTGATAACGGGCAGAAATGCACGTTATTACAGTGCTAAGTTATAAAACAATGCAGGTTTGTGTTGATAAAAATATACATTCTTGCATCCAAAAGCATTAAATTCACAATGTGGCGGTCGCATGCGTCCATCGCATGAAAACAGTTAACTTATGTATTTTTGTGTAGAATATGCGTTGATGCAAGGTGAAAAATGCGATAAAAAAAAATTAACAGCCGAGCGCATCAAGAGATTGCGTTAACGCAAGGCTATGCGATCATTTGCGCTCGCAAATATCTACTCAAGAAGGTTGCCGCATGAACCGATGCAACTTTGGTGGGCGCATCTGAGTGAAAAGCATCATAAATCACGATGGGACAGAAAGCTGATGACGGTCGATTTCGAATTAAGTTGACAAGCTGTTAACGAACTACTGTAGCAAGTACACTTAACTTTTCGTTGATGAATATTCGGCGCATCAGACAGAGAATTAATGTCATCCCATCAGTGCAATCATATGAGAGAAGAAGCCTTTCATCCCAAAGCTCTATAAATACCAGAGGCCACCTTCAGTAAAGGAGTCAGTCTAGTTTGAAAGTTAGATAATTTCCTCCATAGTTAGAAGTAGCCTTGTTCATAGTTTTTCTTTTACTTAGAAGGCGGAGCGAGAGAAGGGAAGAGACGCCAGAAGATCGCTCTGGTCAGCTGGATAGAAAACTCAGAAGGTGTGGAAAAGTAGAGAGAGGGCGGACTCTCGCGAGAGCGAGATTATCTTTTGAGCAGAGTAGAGAAGAACAGTGTAAAAGCCTTGAAAAGCAAGAGATTGCTACCAGGCTCTTTATTCTTATTCTGCATTATTATTCTGTATTTCAATTCTATATCTATAAAATGGAACTTGCTTATCTACATCTGTTCACTCTCTTATAAGCACGCATGAGTAGCTAAATCTATCGAATGGGTTGAGAAGAACTCAGCTAACATGACCTAAGATCTTCATTGCATGTGATTATCTTGTCTTATGTTGCACCCAACACCTCTTTAGAGCTACTCGAGAGAGAGTCTAAAGAAATGACCTAAGACTTGAGAGAGCTAGGTTAGAATCTAGACTCGAAAAAGCAAGATTAGATTTGCATAAGTAAGAAATAGGGACTTAGAGATAAGCTCTATTTGCCAATATGCATCGCATACACCCTAGAGATAGGTTATGATATTATGTGGTCGCCTTGTATGTGTGTGTGTCATTCGTCATCGCATAGACAAGAGTAGAGGTTATGTGTAGGTCCTATAGACTTATCGCATATATCGCATGCGTTTTAAAACTAGAAGCTGTAGCATTTACATTCAAAGATGATTTGCTATTGTATGTGTGTTGCATGATCGCATAGCATGAATGCAATCCTAGAAAGTGTTGGCTGAACCCCTTCTCAACCCGTTCCCTGCATATTCATCGCATCTTCCGTAATATTAACTCTTTTCTTAACTCCGCCGCATACATTTTATACCGCAAACAACAACCAACAACTCTTTGATTTATTGATTACCACAAAGATCTTAAAAATTATTACCGCATATTGTTTTCCTTAGTCCTTGAGTTTGACCCTGGACTTACCAGGAAACTCAACAGGATTTATACTTGGATTCTGCTTAGAAAACTTGTTGCACAACGTATTTCCCATCACCGCAATTCCTTTCATAACTTCACCGCATAAAATAACACATCAAGATTACTTTGTCCAATGCCACAATTCGCCGTAATCTTATCACAAACTTTGCCTTTAACAATCATCGGTTAACTAGCATTTGAAATGCAAGCTCGAATCTAATTAAACCTATAGAGTCGGGTATCCCTTTATAAGAAATTCCAGTTGAGCTTATCAAATACCTTTTCGATATGAAGCTTGAAGATAATGCCCCGTGTTTTACTACACCTCCAATAGTCAATGATCTCATTAGCAATCAGAATAACATCAATGATCTGACGACCTTATACAAAAGCCGATTGATGTTGTGTACCTCTGATAATTTTTCTCTTGTTTCCATCTTTCGTTTTCTTCGCTTGTTGTCTTGCGTTACAGTTAATATTTATTTTATTCTTTTCTTTAGGAAAAGCATGATCGAGAAGGGTCGTTTTTTTCAAATGGAGAAGGCATTTGAGGGGTCTACACTATTTTATTTTAGTTTCATTCCTGAAAGTCAAGTAAAAATTCCAGCCTCAATCAGAATTATATAATATAATTCATATATTGAAGAACCTTTTTACCTCTTATGACGTTATGAGTTTTTTTTCCTTTGTTTATTAATCTTAATTAATAAATAAATAAACTATATGCTTGTTGTAACTTCACATGACACATCAAAGTCAAATCTATATTAAAATGGTAAATTCAAAAAGGAAAATGTATTTAAATTTTGTCCTTATCATTAGCAAAATCTTATTAAAATACATGTGCTAATCACACCGAACAAGTTTATATTATAATATTACTTCAAGAATAATTTACAAAGTTTCCAATATGAGACCACCACGAAGAGAGAGAAAGAGAGATCATTTTTTAAAAAAACAAAACCAACAACAACATCAAATATTTAGACTCTGTAGTGTTCATGGATTGGGTTGGATTAGGTTGAAAGGCTTTTTTAGATCCAACTCAATTGTTTGGGTTATAAATTCCTTCAACCCAAATAACCCTTATTAAAATATGAACCCAACCCAACCCAACCATGAAATATTTGGGTTGGGTTGGGTTGGTTCGAGTTAATCGGATCATTTACTCAAAATTTTGTTATAAAAAGAAGCAATACATAAATATGTAAAAATCTATTTTAATTATTTTCATATATTGAATTAAGATTAACAACTCATTTTCAATTTATATAGTGAAAAAAATGCAAAGAAACTACTTTTAAGAGTTGTTGAAGAATAAATTATTAAAAAAATATTGGAATTAAATAAAACTGGAATCAATATATATATATATATGAATAATTGTGTTATAAGTAATAAAAAAATATATTTTAAAGTTAATAATAAATTCAGGTTGGTTCGGGTTGGTTTGGGTTATATTAGATGAACCCATAAACCAACCCAACCCATAAAATTTTCATTTATTTGAACTCAACCCAAACCGCACGGGTTGGGTTGGGTTGATCGATTTTTTCAGGTTATCGGGTTTTTGAACACCCCTACCGTTTAGTAACCATTTGGTCTTTTTAATTTTTAAAAATTAGGTCTATAGATATTACTTTAATCTCCAAATTTCTTCCTTTGTTATCTACTTTTTACCAATAATTTAAAAAACCAACTCAAATTTTAAAAACTAAAAAAATTAGCTTTTAAAAACTTTTTTTTTTTAAAAATTTGTCTAAGAATTCAACCATTGTACTTAAGAAATGTGCAAATCATTGTAAGAAATAATGAGAAAGTAAGCTTAATTTTCAAAAATCCAAAAATAAAAAACCAAATGGTTACCAAATGGGGTCTTAATATCCAATCTCATCTTTTTTTTTTTTCTCAATTCTAATATTTAAATTTTTTAATATCAAATCTTTTGTATATTCGAGCTCTTACGGCAAAGACGTTAAAATCGATTGATGAATTCTAACGTAATACACAAATAAAATTTATAAACTAAGATACTAATATCGTATCTCAAATTTTAATTTAATGAAATAGACAGATATTGTATTCACCATGTTGAGGAGTGAATTTTGGCCTATCAAAATAAAGCTCAAAATCAAGATAATATAATATAGATCAAGATAATATGAAATAATATAAAATAAGATAAAATAAAATAGAATAAGATTTCATCCTGCCTCGAATTAGAAAAATCTCATATCCTAATCCTAGTAGATTTAAAATAGATCCAAGATCAAATCTCCTATAAATACATCCGAATGACTTTATCAAAGGTATCTATGAAATCTGACCTCTGACTTACCATATCACGTGAAGGTCAGATGTGCGTTTTCCTTGACCAAAACTAAACATTTATCACTATACTTTTACCAACATCGACATGCATCGGTAATAATATTTTATTTATATAAAAAAAAATGATTGTTTTGTACACAAAAAATGAAGATGAAAACAAACCCTCATGGCCAAGAGTAGGGTCTTGAATGATTTCCTCCACTTCCAAAAGATACAAGCCAAAGCCAAGTCCCATCTTTACATCAAATTTCTTTCAATATTATTATTATTATTATTATTTCATAGTTATTGGCCTCCATTGGATGTACTTGATTTCACTGTGCAAATCTTCTGTTGCTCAGCTTTGTGTCCCATCCAAACCCCATATTAATTCCCAAAAGGAATATGGGTCTCATTGCCTTGCTTCCAATCATCCAACAATCTATTTCATTTCAAACTCCCATTTTACCACCTAAAGTAAAACCAAAACTAGGGTTACATTATAAATTTTTACCTCCAACCATTTCAATCATCTCTAAAATTGTATAGACTAAATATTTTTGCTTCTTAATTATGATTTTATCAACAACAAGTATGAACACATCTTCATCAACTTAATTTAACATAAAAAGATTAAATACTTTAAAATTACTCCTAGATCATAAATGTTAGTAAAATTCCATTGGGACCTACAATTTTAATTTAGACCATGGCCATAACATCATTAAAGATTCATAGCTAGCTAGTACGATCGAGAGACAGTGTTCACTAACCCTAGTGATCTATTTGTAGATTCTATCAAAGTTGGCACATTGATGATTTTTTAAAGCATAGGGATATGATTTAACATAATCCATGAACTACAAATTAAAATTTAAACTGCAGTGGAAACCCTAAGGAAATGATCATCCAAAAATTAATATTTCCCACAAAAAAAAAAAAGTTAAAAATTGAACAATTGAACTGAAATCACTCCCTGTTTTTTTCTAGTACGATTAAGCTAACCTCAAGAACAACCAAGAAGAAGAAGAAGAAGAAAACACTAACTTAAAAAGAAAGGGTAAATAAGAAGCTAGCCTAAGTGCATGTGTATATAATGTTTAAATATTTATATATAGTTTTCATATTGATTTGTATATATATAGCTCTCTTTAAACTGTGGTTTGATCATTACCCTCCATCAACCTCCTTTGGCTTCTTTGAACAAACTTCCATTTGAATTCTCTGCCCAATCATAGAGCTCCAAAAATGGATCTTTACTGCTTTCTCCATTTCCTGTACTAAAGCCATGGCTACTAAACATCAACATACTGTTGTTTAGAGGATCTGCTGAAAGATGATGATGGTCGCGGTTGTGGTCGTGGTCGTGGTTGTTGATTTGCTCAGAGAATTCAGTGAAAATTAGGTCATAAGGAAACTCCTGATGATCTACCTCATCCTGATGATCGTTTATTGTTGTTGCTTTATTTGTCGTTTGGTTTTCATCTATCTCTTCCTCCTTTACTGCTGCAGTTGGTAGGACGTTGTCGTTGGTGGGCTCATGTTTTGGGCTTGTTTTACGAGCGGTGGCGGTGGCGGGGGTTCGAGATGGGTGGGAACGGGTCGAGCCTGCAAGGGCGTTGCGTTGAGTCGGCCATGGGTGGTTGTGCTCCGAGGTGTAAGTGATGACAAGCATGTTCGGATTGGTTCGACTGCGCTCAACTTGCTTTCGAGCGGAACAACCCTTGGAGCTGCTGCACCTATAATATCCCCTAAAAGAGGAGATCAAGAGAAGAGAAAGAAAGGAACAAGCTAAGGTATAAGATATAATATATATAATGAAGATGATCAATGATGTTGTGAAATGAGAAGATATATGGAAGATTTTGAGGGTCTTTGAAAAAATTCAAATACTTTTACAACATAAAAATAGCAACAAATAAACTGTAAAACAAGCTTAGTTTTTAAAAATCACACATCCAAACTATTATAAATAAATTTTTTTACAAAAATGAAGGAAAATAACACCATCAACTAAAAATCTCTCCTATTAAAATCAAACATCTCAAAACTAAAGAAGAACAAGAGTATATAATTTTTGTATAAACCAAGATATTGAGTACATAAAAGTTAACAATATTAACAATTCTCTGTCCAAACTTTAAAGCCCACTTGAAAAAATGATGAGTAAATGATGAGTGAGATAGATGAAATTATTGGGAGTCAATTTCTTGTCAGCTAGAGAGAGAAAGATGTACAAAACCTTGCAGCATTTGGCATTGATTTCTGGAAAACAAAACTCTTTTCTTTTCTTTTTTTTCTCTTTCATGTTTAAGTTGAAAATAAATTAAGTGAAAATCACAAAAAGATTTTTTTTTTTTTTTTTAAAAAAAAAAAGAAGAAATAGGTTAATACCATTTCAGTCAAAGTGCTTTGGTATTGGTTCAATTTTGGTGTAGTAAACTCTCACTCTATAATTTTAATAAGTCTTAAATTTAATTATTTTGGTTAGTTTATTATATTGATCTTTTTTAAAACTTTTTATTAACATTAACATTTTCATTTTGAATTTTGTAATCATACTCACCTATATTAATATTTTTTTTTTAATATTTGAAGTGTTTAATTTAAAAAAAAAAGTCATTTTAAAAAAGATTGAAATATTTAACAATTTAAAATAATTTTTGAAACGCTTTCAATGTATATTTTTAAAAAGGTTTTTATCAAAAGAATTTAAATATGACTTCTTTAGAAAATACTTTTTTCTCTAACCAATTCAAACAAACTCTAAAACTTAAGATTTATTAAAATTGAATTAATACTAAAATACCAAATTGACATTTTAACCTAAAAATAATAATAATATTAAACTTTATTTTTAAATAATGACCTTGGATATGGGGATCCTTTGATGGGCTTTTGTCCGTACTTCCTCCATGCCCATAGATCAGAAGGAACCACTTCGCCGCTGCTTGATCGGCTGTTCGCCGGTGCCGGTGCCGGAATACATACCACCTTCTTCACTTGGCTCTTCCTATATATAAAACAACCAACCACATTAATTAGTTCATTACTTCATGTTTTAATTCGTTTTAATCTCAAGTTGATAACGATTTTGTTTTATGTCTCAAGTTAACTTTCTCTTGTTTTCTTTTAAATTTGACGAAGCCTTCACGAGTGAAGTGAAACTTTTAGGTACGAAAATGAATAGTAAACATGAGCTTTGTCTTGTTTATTTTTTTAATAAAAACAAAAGAAATTTAAATTGTTATGTGATGAGTTTTATTTAACCATGTGGGAGGCAGAAATTTTTTTTTCTTAGTTATTCCATTCTTTAGATGGGTTTGAAGAGAATAATTCAGGGAAAAAATGGTGGCAAATTGCACATAAAAATAAAATGCTAATTAGAGCTACAAAAAATTGAAGTTTTTAAGCTACTAATTGTGCTAATTTATCTACAATAATCTTAGTAGTTTATTAATACGGGATAGTATGTATATAGATATAGATATAGTTAACCTTTTATTTATTTATTTATTATTATTATTATTTTTTCCATTAAGGTGGAAATTATAAAACTACATTGAAATATGATCCAAGATAATGAGTGTTTATCATTTTTCCAAGGTATTAAAAAAATTATCTTCTCCACTCTTTGAACTTTCTTTAAATATAGTAAAGACAAAGTTAAATCAGTCAAAACATAAGAGAATTATGTCTTAGAAGTTATAGCTTCATGCTCCTATTTTCCTTTGTTTGGACTAAAGAGTTTGAACCAAAATATCCTAAAATAAACCCTATAGAGAAGAAAGCCTATACATATATATTTTTCTAAAATCCATAATTTTTATATTATTGGTGGAATTTCCCAAAAGAAAAAAGAAGGCTTCTATCAATTTTGAATTCTCTCTCTTTAACAATTGCATAGTGTTTTTAAGTACACCCTAATTAATCAACTATCATGAAACTTTCAAACCTCAAAGGCAAGACAAAATTTAAATTCATTTGAAACCCAATAAATAAGAAAGATCAAAAATTAAATTTTTATAAGTAATATATTGATTATTATTATCATTTCAAAAGTTGATGGTTGGATTTCTCTCACCTTCTTTTGGTGGCCGAACTTCGTGGGGAAGAGATCTGAATCCCAGAATTCTCCATTAAGCAAAGAGGGTTCGAGCCACCGGTTGGAACCATGCCACCACCACCGCAAGTGGAAGCTGAGCTCGGAGAATTCCTCACCGTCGTTGCGAGAGACTCACATGGAGGAGTACTAATTACACCATCACCGGAACTCGGGGAGATCTGCAACATATGTGAAAGTAAATTAGACGGCTGGTCCGCGGCCGCCAAACCCTCAGCGCCGCCGTCAGAAGTAAAATTGAAGGCAGAAAAATGGGGATGAAGAAACGGATCTCGAACACTACTAGTCGGAAACAACGACGGATCTCCAAAATTCATGGAAGAATCATCGGCGGGATGGTGAGGCCAGCGTAGTCGGTCACCGGAAAAAGGGTCGAGAGAGAATTCCGATGAGAGGCCACCGGGGACGGCGGCGGAAGTGGGTCGAATTACATCAGTCAAATCACCAGCTTGCTGATAATTATCGTCCATCTCAAACAAACTACAGAACATTTTTTGAAGTTGTCTGTACTGTCGACCGGAGACCAATCGGAAAACATGCAGAATTTTTGTCGCCGGTGAAATTATTGAGAAAGAAATTGGAAATGGAAATGAAAATTTGAGGAGGGAATTATGGAGAGAGAAATAAGACGCTGACTTTCCCTCTCACAAAAACCACTTCTCTTCTATACGCAACATGAGAGGAGAGAGAGAGAATAAAATAGAAGTGGAGGGGTTGTAGTGAGATTCTTGAAGAGTCAAATTTAAGAAGCTTTGGGGGTCGATTGTGAACTTTAGGGAATTTAAGGGGTTCATTTGGGATTTTGAGAACCTTTTACTCTTATTATTATTATTATTATTATTTAAGAAAATATAAATTTAAAATCCAAACTTTGTTGTATCAATTTATACCCTATTTATTCTGTTTGAATGAACATCGTGTCAGATTTATAATTTTATCCTAAATTAATTTGAACTCTCAATTAGAATTGTCTTTAAAAAATCATCTATACATTAGTTTTAATAGTTCATTTTGTTAATCTGACATTTAAATAAATCTAAAGAATTAAATTAATTGACTTATCATGACTTAAAAATTTAATTATTGAAATAATTATAAATTTCATATGATTTTTTAAAATTTAATTGAAGTGTAAATTGATACACTAAAATTGATTATTTAAGGGTATAAGTTGATGTGATTTATTATTATTTAAAAATAACCCATCTCGAATTTTGTTTTTTTTTTTTTTAATGAAAAGAAATAGTAATAATAATAAAGAAAGACGGGAAGAAAAGTCATTTTTGGAAAACAAGTGATGAGAAAGTAAAGAAGGCGGCAAGTAGCCGCATTTTTCGGAGAACGCTTCGATTCCCTTCTCTCCGTTCAATTATTTTCCCCGCTTTTATTTATTTATTTATTTATTCGAAAATATGAATTGTCATTTTTTTTTTAATGGATTGAATTATAAAAGTTAGGGTAAAATATTCATATTTTTCAAATTTTAAATTCATAGAAATAAGATATTGGAAACTGAATTTGCTACTGCCAACGATTCCAAAGAAACTTAGTAAAGCTTCATTTATACCCTTTCAGCGCTTTCAATTACCTCTTTTTTTTTTTTTTTTTTTTTTTTATTATTATTATTATTATTATTATTATTATTATTATTATTATTATTATTATATAGAAGAATTCGAATCATAGACATGTTAGTTTCAAGCGCTCATCACATATTAGTTAAATTATGTCGATTATAACTCTTTAAATTAGTTTATAACCTTTAAAAACTCTCTAAATATTGAATTTTCATGACATAATAGCTAGGGCAAATTGAGGGGAGAGAAAAAAGTGTCATAAAAGCCGACAAGATGCCTCTTGGAAAAAGTATTTTCAAAATGACTAGTGCATATTGAAGTTTGACAAGGATGTAGAGTTTAGGAAAATGAAGAATAGAATCAAATAGGTAAAAGATATTCAAAATTCAGTAATAAAATGTTTAAATTTATTGAAATTAAATGTAGGAAATTTGCATGTAGGTCTTCAATGCTTCTTCGATACAGTTATCTGATTTAACCTCATCGTTCGAATTAACCTATGTGAGAGTTGCATCTGTGTGGTATTGAGCCGAGTACACTATGATGTCTTAGTTAATATATGAAATATTTTAACTCAATTAAGTACAGAAAATTTCTCACTAAGAGTTACTTACTTCGCCCTTTGAGGTTGTTATATGAGGCTATTTATAAGGTCAATTCCTCTAACACTTGCTTTGGCTTACATGTTATGCCAATGATGTTAGGTTGGTTACTGCCCTCGAGGTTACAAAGTGTCAATGTCAAGCTCAACTCGGTTATTTTCCTTTTAATATAATTTCTTGAACTCAATTGATCAATCTAAAACCTAAAATTCTGATTTTTTCTTGGGATGTGTATTCCTTCCATCCCCTCCCAACTTTTTCAGGTTTTGAGCATTGTTTGGGACAACCACCTCAACAAAATGCATTGGACAGAAAAAATGGTAATATTGAAAAGTTTATGTTAATGCATTTGCAATAGTCTCATTCAACCATAAGAGTACACATAAATATATTTATAGAAAAAAAAAATGACATGCACTCAAATTCTGAATCATAATTTTTTAGTACAAGAATATGTAAATCTGGGAATTTAAACATCTGAGTTTTTGGCCAATATTATAATGCTTTGACTCATTGAGTTTTACTTGTTGACATTTTTAATAATAATTTTGTCCAATTTATTTTCTTAATTACCTGAAAATTACCGAAGAATTTTAGCAGATAATATTATTTTGGATAAAACATATAGATAAAATTATAGGCTTTTTCATATATAAATAAAGATAATAATTAGCCAAATTTAAACCCAAAAATAAGAGATGAACAAAAGGAACCAAAACATTCTCTTAGCAGAAAAAAAATTCCACGTCGTAAATATATATATATATATATATAGTTAATTACATCCATTAATTAATTTTGAAGGCTAATAAAGTAAGTAGACGAAAATCTCGGGCACATGTTTTTGCAAGAATTCGACTGATAATTGACTTATTGATGCTTTTATTAATGTTATTCTATAGATGTCATCTAAATAATTTTACAATGAAGATTACGTTAGGGGCACTTACAAAAAGGCCAATACAAAGTCCATTACCCATAGCTCACATGTTTAGCTCACATATTTGTTGTTTACAAAAATTGTAAAAAAATGAAGCTCAGACCTATATATAAAAGATGTAAAATGTTGTAAATATTCTCATTATTGATACACACTCAATATACTTGATAAACTACCGATATACACTTGCTACACTTGACTGATATACGTGATAATGATGTGCTTGACTAATATACTTGATATATCTGTCAATCATGCACTCGTTTATATAGTTGATAAACTTGATATACTTAATTGACATACTTGAGATATTTTATAATGAGGCACTTAAATGATAAACGGCTGATAAATTTGTCAATCATTCCCTATTTATACTATTGATAAATTCAACTTGATACACTTAACTGGCACATTTGAGAATAATACAGTTGACTGATATACTATTGATAAACTTGATAATGGTGCACTCTTTCACAATGTTGGTATACTACTGATACAATTGATTGATATACTGTTAATAAACTTGATTATGATGCACTTGTTTATATTGCTGATACATTTAACTGAGTTGATATACTTTATAATGATACACTTAAAAACAAACTTAAACTTCTTCTTCGCAACAGAACCCCTCCCCCCCAAACATCTCTCTTTCACCAACCACTCTACACCATCTATCGCTGCCCACCCCTCTCCCTCCCCCACCACTTACCTCCATTGACTGCTGCACATCCAATTGCCAGTCACTACTTTTCTCTATCTCTCTCTCTTTCTCTCTCTATCAATTGATTGTTTATGACCAATATGGAATAAAAAATAATTAGAAATTCAAATTTAAAGTCTTTTCATATTTATAAAATATCAGATATGGATGACACACCCACAAAATAGCATATTAAAATTGTTACTCGTTGCAAATTTCCTAAATCTCGTTATTTGTAATGTATGAAAAAAATTCATTTATTTAATCAAATATGGAGTAATTATTGGGATTGGTGTCCTAATTCTCCCGGAGTCTCGTAGTTTGTAAACAGTTTGTACACATTGTTATTAATCAAATAAGAGTTGTTTTTATTTGCATTTACTTATATCTAATAAACTAAGATCTGTGGTTATTTCATGTAAACTTAAGCATGTATGTGAGACATACAAGTGGATCATGCCTTAAGTAATAACCTAAATGGTCTATAGTATAAGGATAAAGGAGGGATACCTTATCTTAGTGACACTACAGATACGGTCTGCTTTGTAGATAGTTACAAGTGTCTATACATGTGGAGACATGCGAGCGAGGGTGTCCTATACAAAGAGTTTGTATAAGACCGGACCACATGATGAGTAGTCCCTTTATATAACATCGTTGATAATTGAGACTTACATTTCACTAAAATGACTATAAGTGACATGACTTTAATCCTAAGTATTTTGGGCATTTGTACCTATGAGGGCAATTCTTTGATTAGTATGAGTGAGAGTGGCCAGATTGTCAACTCAACAAGCCTACCTTTTGGGGGATTTGTCTGATTAGGGAGCTGGGAACTAAGTTACACAAGACATAATTCACTCCTTCCCTGAAGAAGGGGTAAGTAGATAAATTACTCCCTAGGGCTGATTCTAGGTCTTGAACAATGACCACACCCTCTCTTTAGAAGAGATGACTCAGTCATAGTACATTAGAGGAATCAGTGGTACTTAAGAAGTTAGATGTAACTAGAGGAGCATAACGGTAAATTGGTCCAGCTGTACTTACGAGCGATTGTGAAGGGTTATCGCACTGTTGATTGGTTATATAGACACAGAAATATATCTGTAGTGAGAAGAGTACAGTTGTAGGTCTTTAATGGAGTGCCCGGCAGTTAACGGATGGTGGATCTCATGACTAAAGAGTTTAGTTAGTTATTCATGTACCTTGGAGCTTCAAGCTACAGGTCCATAAGGTCTCTTTGGTAGCTCAATGGGTTCAAGTTGAGAATCAGATTTTGGGGCTAGTTTGAAGTTTTCAAATTAACAAGAGGGAATTCAATTATATGTGATATAATTGGTGTGATATATGAGATACATTAATTGGAGGAATTAATGTAAATATGATTTACATTAAGTACCATAAAATAGAAAAAGAACTATGGTTTATGTGTTTCATATAATTTATATTAAAACTATAAGTTATAAATATAATATGATAATTTGGTTATCATATTTATTTATAATATATTAATTATATAATAATTATTTCTTTTTCTCTAATAACCGATTGAGTAGGAGGTTATTGGAAGTTTTATGGTAACCGTGAGATAAAAGGAAAATGGTTTTCCGAAATTGTAGTTGCTTCATTCGAAAAGTACTCACAAAAATAGGCTATCAGGTAAAAAGAGTTTTTACTAAGTGATAGCTGTTGAGAGTCTACACGATCGCTTAGAGTTGATTATACGATAGTTACCCAGCTGATCATTGCTCTACGATTGAGTAGCAAAGTCTATGTGATAGGCTTCTGTTTACTAAACGATCGAGTACATCGTCTATGCGATAGACAGTATTTCATCTCCTACTTACTCGATCGTTTACTCCATCGCATACCTCATCTCTTCCTCAAGCCAAGATCATACAGCCCATAACTCCTGAATTCTCACACCGAGAATACCAAGGTCACACTTGTGGTAGTGTCTTTACTTAGTTCGTGATTGAGTTGGACTCGATTAGGTTCGAGGAGAATTCACACGATCGTTGTGTTCATGTACGTGTTATGTACTGTTCATTGCATTCGAGTGTTACTGTGGACACATTGGAGACTGATCGAGGGATTCTTGAAGAATGGTTCTTCAAAGGTACGCATACTCTATCCCTTGAATCTCTTGTAGTATGCTGTAATTTCGATTGATGCATGACCTGTTAGTTTCCATTTAAGACTGTAATTGTTTGTGTTCAATCGAATGGAATTTTGAACGATCCTTTCTGCTGCTCATGGAAATCCTCTGGTTTGATTTCCTTCAAATGGTATTAGAGCCAGGTTGTTCTGATATTCCAGATACCATTTTTGTATTGAACTTCTTTTACAGTCATTGTGGGTTTTAAGTTGGTTTTGCAATGCATTTAAGAGTTAAATGTGTTTGTGGTTGTGTTGATGAATGTTTACGGGATGATTTCCTTTGTTTAAAGCTTTCTTTAAACTTACAAAGTGTTAATTTGTAAGGGCCCCTGCATTTTTGGGCATAATTAACAAGTCATCGAGTCTGTATTCAAAGTGTTTGAAGTTGTTTGAGTCATTCGTGATGAAGTTTTGAAGCATGTAGATGCAGTTCTCATCGAGGAAGAAGACCAAAGGTTGGTCGCATTGTGTAGCCCAAGCTAAACAATCGCTGGTTAAACGATCGTGTAGAAAAGTTCTGCCCGATCGTGTAGTATTTACTTTTACGATCATTTAGCTAATGCTAAACAATGGGGGTAAAGAGTTTACTCTATCGCGTAGCGTCAATTGCTCGATCGCATGGACGTTGGAGGTAAACGATCGCGTAGAGTATTTGATATTCATTGTTTAATAAAAGGGGCGTGCACTAAACGATCGTGTAGTTCAGCATGCCTCATCGCATAGTCACTGACTACACGATCACGCGGTACACGATACCTTATGCTTGCTCTGCGATCGTTTAGAAGATTATGCTTCACCGAATCGTTGTCGTTTACTTGATCGCTTAAGGCTTGCGTTGCACGATCGTGTGGCCTTCATGCTTCATCACATAGTCAAAGGTACACAATTGTTGTTAAATGATCGTTTATGCTCATACAGCGAAGCTAAATGATTGAGTAAAGTGTTTACTCTATCATGTAGGCGATCACAAGGATTTATACACGACCAAGGAGACACGAGCTTTGCCTAGACGGTTCAAGACTTAGTTCGCCTGTTTGAACCGATTGACTCATTGTTCTTTGTAATAGTTAGCTTTGTTTTTTGACGATTTTGAGGCTAATTATCCTGGTTCATCAACTTTTACTTAATGTACATGAGATGTATGTTTGTTTATATGCCATAGTGTATGACATATAGATTTAAAACCTACCTTAGGTTATGTATTTTATTCATACATCATATATTATAAGTGTTAAAATATAGTAATTGGCGTGATGAAATTACAAGAAAGCATGCTCATGAATCATAAAATATAAGAGTTATATTTATGCATGCATTAAGCATATTCATGCATCATCTTTATATTACAAGTGTTATAGTATAAGGGTGTATAGACGAATGTATACTTGGTTCATTGCTTTGTTATATAAGTGTTGTATGAGAGTAGTAATGAATAACCTGCATGGAGTATGAAACTTAGGCTTGTTTATAAGAGTTATGAATGCCTTGTATGTGTTGCTTCGCATTGTGGATGGTTTTGGTTGTTTCTGGTTATAAATGTTATAATGGAAATTAGAACTAAAATCAATAAGAAAGAGTTGCAAGCAAACTTAGATGAACTGATTTTTTAAAAAGGTTTTAAAATTAGATTGAGATAGACCTAAGTTCATGGTTATAATGTAATTAGATACCTAAGTTCAATCTTTTGAATCTGTTTAATAGGATTAAATTGATTTTCAGAAAAAATTAAATTTGTATTAAATCTATTTATAAGGGACCTTTTGTCTATGGCAGGTTATGTCTAGGCTGGGGTATTTAAGCTGATGCAAATAGAACATCCCTACCTAGAAGCCTACTTGAAAAGGTGAATTAGATAGATTTGCTGCAAACATGCAACAGTTGTTCAAAAACTTCGTTAAAGAGTGTAATGAATGATGATCAAAAGTTGTTCAACTTTCCAAAGTAAGCATTACTTTTGGGCAAATCTAAAAAGTCACTTAGTTAAAATCCTTAGCCGTGTTTTTTCTAAGTAAACTAAACCATAGGATATAAAATACTCAGTGGGAGGAAAAGATGTATATGATATGTCAATTTCACTCATGTTTCTCCCTGGATGTTTATGAGATTCATGTTTGGCCTTGTGGTGCCCTGGGAGCATCACCCTTCGGATGGTGTTTGCATGAGTCATTATCAAGATGGACGGAGAAAGTGTTTATAGTAAGTGGGTGAAGGATGTGTGTCAACATGTCCTGCGGTCTCCTTCATTGGTTTACACCGTGAGATCTTCTTGCACTGCCTCGTGGTGCCCTGAGAGCGTCCTCCTTCGAATGGTTTGGTGCGGTTGGTAAATATCAAGGTGAACTCCAGAAATGGGTAGGGTCGCTTTAGTTTTTGCCCTAATCGAATTTTTTCCCTTCGAATTGGCTACTTGGGGTGGAACTCTAGGATCTAAAATGAAAGGTCACACTTACGGAAAATTATTAAGCAAGTTAATGATTTCTTGACCAAATCAAGGATGGCTATCGTTATAAGAACAAATGTTGTTCTGGTATTAATGTTGTTGAGAATGTCTCAATTCAGAGGAGAGATAAATTGACTACCCTTTAGTGGCTTTTTTCTTAAACCATTGGAGCGTCATTGGAAAACTAGATGTTACACAGGGTTCATTTAAGTTTTGCTAAAATGTATTGGATTTTGTTTTTCAAAGAGTATTTGCTAAAATCTAATGTACGTGTTTGTTTTTTCAGCAACATGTATGATTTTCTGTTAGTTGCCTCTTTTAATTTGACCGATTACATACACTGGAAAGAGTCTGTTAAAACATATTTCATGGTAAACGACCTCAAGTTTGTTATGGTTGAGGAGTATCCTCAAGTCTCGACCCTTGATGTATTGCAAAATGTTCGTAATGCATATGAGGTATAGATGAAGGCTAACTCGTTGGCCCGATTTCACATTTTGGCTAGCATACCTGATGCATTAGCCAAAAGGGTTGAGAACATGGTCATTGCACATGAGATCATGAACTCGTTGCAAGAATTGTTTGAACATTGATTTTCACTTTTTGAGCAAAAAGGGATGGATGACAAAGAAACCAGTAGTGTCAGTTCCCAAGATAACTTCCAGTCTTTCTTGAATGTCAAGGGACTAAAAGAGAAAGCAATTGTTGTTGAATCTAGAGAAGTTCATCAACGAGAATTGTTCTCTGAAATGGAACTTGGAGCTTACTTAGGTTCTGATACTGATCCCACTATTCTCTAGAAGAGGAAGAAGTCTAAAGACAGTAAATATGATTTATTTGTCTTGGAGACGTGTTTGGTAGAGAATGATGATTCTACCTGGACACTTGATTCAGGTGTTACTAATCATGTTAGTTTTTCCTATCAAAGATTTAGTTCCTGGAAAACGTTGGAAGATGGAGAGTTGACTCTTCGAGTCAGTACTAGTGAGGTTGTTTCAGTTGTTGCTATAGGCAGGCTGAAGTTATTTTTGGACAAGAAACGTTATCTATTACTGGATAATATTTTTATAGTTCCTCATATCTAGAGGAACTTAATCTTCGTTTCTTGTCTGATTGAACAAGGTTATACCGTCTCCTTTTCTGAAAGTAAAGTGTTTATTTTCAATAATGTTATAGAGATTGGTTTTGGTTCAATGAAAAATAACTTATATGTGCTAAGGCCATTAATCATAAAAGCCTTGCTTAATACTGAAATGTTCAGAACGGCGACAACTACAAAAAGACCAAAGATTACTCCTAAGGAAAATGCCCATCTTTGGCATCTAAGTTTAGGTCACATCAACCTAAATAGGATTGAGAAGTTGGTGAAATGTAGACTTCTAAAGAGTTTAGAAGAAAAATCCTTGCCGGTATGTGAATCATGCCTTGAAGGCAAGATGTCCAAACGACCTTTTACTGGAAAAGGTTATAGAGCCAATGAAACCTCGGAGCTTATATATTCAGACCTCTGTGGTCCGATGAGTGTTAGAGCTTGAGGTGGGGTTTGAATATTTCATCTCTTTCATAGATTATTATTTAAGATACGGGTATCTATGCCCAATGCAATGTAAATCTGATGCTCTTGACAAGTTCAAGGAGTATAAGGCTGGAATTGAAAACTTGTTACGTAAAAAGATAAAAACACTATGATCTAATCATGGTGGAGAGTATATGGACCTTGAATTCCAGAACTATATGATAGAACATGGAATTACATCCCAACTCTCGACCCTAGGTACACCTCAGCAAAATGGTATATCAGAAAGGAGAAACAAAACCCTGTTGGACATGGTTCGGTCTATGATGAGTTATGCTCATCTTCCAGACTCGTTTTGGGGATTTGCAGTGGAGACTACATGTTATATTAGGAACAACGTTCCCTCGAAAAGTGTTTCTGAAATTCCTTTTGAGCTTTGGAGAGCCCGTAAAGGTAGTTTACGCCACTTCAGGATTTAGGGATGTCTGGCCCACGTGCTTGTGGCTAACCCTAAGAAGTTTGAACCGCGTGCGAAAGTTTTCCTCTTTGTAGGCTACCCCAAGGAAACGAGTGGTGGATACTTCTATGATCCGAGTGAGAATAAAATGTTTGTGTCTACAAATGCTATCTTCTTGGAAGAAGACCACATCAGGGCTCATAAACCACGAAGCAAACTTGTTTTACATGAGATTTCTAGTAAGACTACTGAGAGTTCAACAAGATTTGTTGAACAGACTGATAGATCAACATGAGTTGTTGATGATCTAGTCAACCATCTCAAGAGTTGAGACTACCTCAACATAATGGGAGGGTTGCGAACCCACCAGAATACTATATGGGTTTGACTGAAGCCCAAAACATTATGTATGATGATGGAGTAAATGATCCATTGTCTTATAAGCAAGCAATGGAGGATGTTGACAAAGATGAGTGGATTAAAGCCATGAATAAGGAAATGGAGTCTATGTACTTCAATTCTGTCTGGGAACTTGTGGATTAGCCTGATGGGGTAAAACCTATAGGATGTAAGTGAATCTACAAGCGAAAACGAGGTGTAGATGGAAAGGTGCAAACCTTTAAGGCTAGACTCGTGGCAAAGGGTTATACCTAGGTTGAGGGAGTGGACTATGAGGAAACTTTCTCACCTGTTGTCATGTTGAAGTCTATTAGGATAACCTATCCATAGCAACATTTTATGATTATGAGATATGCCAAATGGACGTCAAGACTGCCTTTCTGAATGGTAATCTTGAGAAGACCATCTACATGGCTCAACCAGAGGGGTTCATTGTTCCAGATCAAGAGCAAAGAATTTGCAAGCTTAATAGGTCCATTTATGGGTTGAAACAAGCATATAGATTGTTGAACATTAGATTTGATAGTGCGATCAAATCGTTTGGCTTTAATCAAAATCTTGATGAGCCTTGTGTTTACAAGAAAATCGTCTACAACTCAGTAGCTTTCCTGGTGCTGTATATGGATGATATCCAACTCATTTGGAATGATGTTTTCTGACTGACATTAAAAAGTGGCTAGCCGCCCAATTCCAAATGAAATATTTGGAAGAGGCGCAGTATGTTCTTGTTGGGTTTTATATCCTAAAACTTGCAGTTTGTAAAATGATAAACATTTTCTATAATCAATAATCTTATTTTTGATTTTATAAATTGTATAAAAGTCTAAATGCAATAAACTAAGACCCATGACTATTACATGAGACATAAGATTGGATCAAGTTTGAGTAAATAGTCAAAATGATCTATAGTACATGAATAAGGGTGGGTATCTTATTCTGGTAACACTATTGGATGTGGCCTACTCTATAGTTGTTACAAAGAGTTGTAAAGTGCTACATACGATGTGATCCTAATTCGTACATGTTATGACATAAGGAGTGGGGGCGTCCTATGCTATGAGTTTGCATAAGATTGGACCAAGAAATAAGTCACTTACTTTATAACATTGATTACTATATAAGACTAACTATTTCACCTAGATGACCTAGGTAACTCGATCTTAATCCCGAGCTAAATATGAACTCCTGTTTATTTGGGATTATCCTTAGATTTTCATAGGTGAGGGTTGGCTCAACAGCGTCGGCTCAATAAGACTCCTATTTTAGGGGTAAGACCTAATAGATAGTTGGAGACATAGGGTGCAAGACGGAGTTCATGCCTACCTGATTTATAATAAGACTCCCATTGCAGGGGTAAGACCTAATAGATAGCTGGGGACATAGGGTGCAAGACGGGACATAGGGTGAATGCGGTGAAGTTGCGTTGATGAAATATGTTAAATTGCGTCCATTAAACATAAATTCTATAATATTGCGGTTGCATGCGTCCAATGCATTAGAGCAGTTGATCTTTATATTTTTGTGCAGAATAATGTGATAACGCAATGCAAAGAATGCGATCATAGGAATACATTGATCAAGCACAACTTCACCGTAAGACTTTGCATTAATCGTGCTCACAAACATTCACCCAAGAATAATCACTGCAACATGGTGAGTGCATCCGGATGAAAAGAAAATTAAGATCGATGGGACAGAAAGCTGATGGCAGTTGGATCTAAATTAAAGTTGACAACCGATAACGGTCACAAAGTACATCCAGTTTTATTAGTGATGATTATCCCGCACATCAGTCAGGAATTAAAGTTGTCCCATCTGTACAACCAAGAGAGAGAAGCCACCTTTCACCTTTGATGCCCTATAAATACCAAGTGCATTCTTCAAAGAAGGGGTTAAGCAGTCGATTACTTCATCACCTCACAAGTTCACACCTTTGTCCATAGTTTTATTTCATTTCAAGGCGAACGCGAGGAAGAAATCTATGCCTGTAGATCGTTCCGGTAAGCATGGGAAAGCGCCGGAGGCTCCCAGACAAAGAGAGGGTCGACGCCTGCGGAAGCGGGAACAATTTTTTAGATCAGAATAGAGATTCAGTGAAAAAAGCTTCGGTTAGCAAGGAATTGCTACCAGGCTTTCTACCTTTACTTTCCATTGTCATTTTGTACTCAACTCATTTATGAGAATGGAATATCTTTCTCTATATCTGTTCACTCTCTGTTATTCAAGCACGAGTAGCTAAAACAGTTGAATGGGTTGAGAAGCATTTAGCTAGCACAACTAGGGAATCTTCATTCTTTGTGATTATCTTGTTTGTGTATGCTTCATTCGTCCATTAGAGATACTCGGGAGGGTAGTCTAAGGACAGGATCTAGACTTGGGAAGGTTATATCAGAATCTAGGTTTGGAGAAACCAGATTAGAACACATAAACGAGAGATCGGCGTTTAAGAATGAGCACTATTTGTTATTAACGCATCGAATGCATCTTAGCGCTAAGATATGATTGTATGCAGTCACCTTGCCTTCATGCATTTGCATCAACGCATAGGACAAGAGTAGAGATTTAGGGATAAGCTCTATGGACATTTTGCATTCAACACATGCGTCCTAGATTTAGGGGCATCGCATTTACATTGGGAAATGACTTGCTGTGCATGGTTGTAACATGATCGCAAAGTTTGACGCATTCCCGAGTAACGCTAGCTAAAGATCTTCTCAACCCGTTCATCGCATACTCATTGCATCTATCAACGCAACTCTCTTTCTCAAATCTGCCACCTTTATTTACTCCTTTTTTCATCAACGCAACAACACACCCACACTTATTTATTTACTTGGTTACCACAAAGTTTTCATAAACATTATCAACGCAACTATTTTCACAAGTCCCTGTGTTCGACCTTGGACTTACTAGGAAACTCAGAGGAATTTACACTTGAATTCTGCTGGGAAACTTGAGTGCACAACACAATCCATCAACGCATATCATCTATATTTCCACTTAATAAAAATCAAGCATCAAGATTTTGGCGCTGTTGTCGAGGACTTCGGCAAAATAGTTGTTAACGGTAATTTTTGTGATTTCTTTGCAGAACTCTCAATCTCTGGCGAACTACGACCCGAAGATTGAGAGAACATTCTGAAGAAGACTACGAGACTGCCAAAAGCAACCACAATCCAATAAAGAAGATATGGCGGAGCAGCCTGAAGGAGGAGCACCAAACAACAACAATGTCATGGAAAATCCAATTCTGTTGGCAAACGATCGTAATAGGCCCATTAGGGACTATGTATCGCCAAACCTCTATGATTTCTCTCCGGGAATCATAAGGCCTGCCTTAGATGGAAGTAGATTTAAAATGAAATCGATGATGCTGCAGGTGATCTAGACTGCAGGTCGATTCGGAGGAAGGCGTGGCGAGGATCTGCATGCCCACCTCCGAAGTTTTATTGAAATCTGTAATACTTTTGTGTTCCCGAACATCTCTACTGAAGAAGTTCGACTAACATTGTTCCCATTTTCTTTCTGTGATCAGGCTAGGAAATGGGCTTATTCGCTCGAATCAGGAGAGATCACTTCTTGGGAGCAGGTGGTTGAGAAGTTTATGAAGAAGTATTTTCCACCTATCGAAAACGCAAGACGAAGAAAGCTTATTACTAATTTTGAACAAGATATGGCCGAATCGCTCAGATATGCTTGGGCGAAGTTTAAAAGATTGATCCGAGATTGTCTGCATAAAGGGCTACTAGACTGCCTTCAAATGGAAATTTTCAATCACGATTTGAATCTTGCTTCGCAGACCGCTTCCAATGCGGCAGCCGCTGGTGGTCTGCTTGACAAAACTTATGAGGAAGCGAAGAATATTCTGGACCGCATCTCCAAGAACCATGAAGACTAGAGGGAGAGTAACCAGAGATTGAGACTCAAAGATTCTAACACAAATAACGGTGTTATTGTTTCATTGCAAAATCAAATGACTGCAATGATGAATTTAATTCAAGGAATGACGATCAGCAACCCAACACCACAAGGTGGGCAGATTAACGCAATAAGTCAAAACATCGCAAGGTGTGCGACTTGCGGTGATGGGCATGCAATGGAAGATTGCCCGCAAAATCCACAGTCTGTATATTTTGTGAAGAACAACCCCTTTTCAAACACCTACAACCCCGGGATGAAAAACCATCCCAATTTTGTTTGGAAGAATCAACAACAAAATTTTCAATCTATGCCGCAAAAAGAAGGGCCACCAGGATTCTTTCAACGTAGTAACGATCAACAGAGAAACCAAACAAGTAGCTCACAACAACCACCGCAATCTTCTTCTCTAGAAAGCCTATTGAAGCAATACATAGAGAAAAACGAGACAGTGCTTCAAAGTCAGGTTACGTCCATCCGCAACCTTGAATTGCAAATGGGCCAAATTGTGAATGAGCACAAAAGTAGACCATAAGGGGCGTTGCCAAGTTCAACCGAGCTTCCACGCAACCAAAGAGGATCAAGTAAGAAGCAATATCAGGTTGTGACATTGCGAGTGGAAAGACCGTGGAGGGAGGAAGAAAGGACCAGAGTAGAACAACTTCCATCGCAGCTGAGCCTGAGATTGCGACAACGCAAGAAGAAGAAAAGGAAAATGAAGCGGTAGATACTGAGGTTGCATCAACCTCAAAGTCAAATGAAACGGGAACCGTGAAAGTTCAGTTACCACCCTTCCCTCAGAGGCTAAGGAAGAATAAAAATGAAGAGGTACAGTACCAACGATTCTTGTCTATGCTAAAACAATTACATGTTAATATTCCTTTCAGTGAAGCGATTGAGGAAATGTCTGCCTATGCCAAGTTTCTGAAGGACATGGTAACTAAGAAGAGAGGCGCTGGAAAATTTGCCACGGTGGCATTAACGCAAAGTTCCAAATCCATTATCCCACCGAAGATGAGCGATCCTAGGAGCTTCACTATTCATTGCTCCATAGGAGGACTCTATATTGGGCAAGCCCTATGTGACTTGGGGGCCAACATAAATTTGATGCCGCTGTCAATCTTTAGACAATTAAATGTGGGGCAACTTGTGCCCACATCTGTGACTCTCCAACTGGCCGACAGATCTCTGGTTCAGCCAGAGGGTAAGGTGAAGGACATGCTGATCATGATTGATAAATTTATTTTGTCAGCTGACTTCATCATCCTTGTTTATAAGGCCAATAAAGATGTGCCATCATTTTGGGATGACCTTTCCTATCAACGGGTCGTGCTCAAATTGATGTGCACAAGGGAGAAATCACTTTGAGCATAAATAGACAGAAGCTCAAATTTAACATAATTCGTGCCATGAAATTTCCTGATGAGGAAGACCTACTAGATTACAAAGATGACCTGAATTTGATTGAAGAAGAAAAGTCTGATGAAGAGTGTGAAGAAGAGGATGTCAACGCATCCGTAGTTGCCTGCAATGCGATCATAGTAAAAACAAACAAGGAAGAAGGATTCATCGTAACGCAAGAAGAAGAGCCGAAAGAAGAAAGAAAAATAACGCAACCTTCTCTCGTGGAACCACCAACACTTGAATTGAAAACCCTACCAACACATTTGAAGTACGCATTCCTGGGGCAGAATGAGAAGCTGCTAGTGATAATTTCATCTATACTTAACGCAGATCAAGAGAATGCATTAATGAGCATTCTCAAGAAACATGTGCGTGTAATATGCTGGACGCTCGCTGACATCAGAGGAATTAGTCTCGCGTACTGCATGCACCACATTCGTCTTGAGAACGACCACAAAGAAACCATTGAAAATCAACGCAGACTTAACCCTGCAATGAAAGAGGTCGTCAAAAAGGAGATTATCAAGTGGCTAGATGCGAGCATTATCAATCCCATTGCAGATAGCACGTGGGTCAGCCCCATGTAATGTGTGCCAAAGAAGGGAGGAATGACGGTAGCCCCTAATGAGAACAATGAATTAATACCGCAAAGGACCATCACTGGATGGCGCATCTACATGGACTACCACAAATTGAATGCGGCCATAAAGAAAGATCACTTCCCTTTGCATCGCATTTACATTGGGAAATGACTTGCTAGGTATGGTTGTAACATGATCGCAAAGTTTGACGCATTCCCGAGTAACGCTAGCTAAAGATCTTCTCAACCCGTTCATCGCATACTCATTGCATCTATCAACGCAACTCTCTTTCTCAATCCGCCACCTTTATTTACTCCTTTTTTCATCAAAGCAACAACACACCCACACTTATTTATTTACTTGGTTACCACAAAGTTTTCATAAACATTATCAACACAACTATTTTCACAAGTTCCTGTGTTCGTCCCTGGACTTACAAGGAAACTCAGTGGAATTTCCACTTGAATTTTGCTGGGAAAACTTGAGTGCACAACAAAATCCATCAACGCATATCATCCATATTTCCACTTGATAAAAATCAAGCATCACCCTGGAACACTTTAGCGGAGAGGGCCTTCATAAATGGATCAGCAAGATTGTCTTTAAAGGCTATCTTCGTGACGATCACGTCTCATCGGTGTACTATCTCTCTGATGAGATGGTATTCTCGTCGATGTACCATCTCTCTAATGAGATGGTACTTTCTCTAATATATTTTCCACGCTTGTGACTTATTGGTTCTTTCGAGTTGACAACAACACCACTATTGTCACAATATAGTGTGATAGGTAAGTGCACATCTGGAACTACTTCCAAGTCAACCAAGAATTTTCATAGCCATACTGCTTCTTTAGCGGCTTCACATGCGGCTACGTATTCTGCTTCTATTATGGAGTCAGCGATACAACTTTGCTTAATGCTTCTACAAACTATAGCTCCTCCATTAAGAGTGAAAACTGATCCTGAAGTAGATTTCCTTGAATCCACGTCAGTCTGGAAATTAGAATCAGTGTATCCGGTAAGGATCAAATCCTTAGGTCCATGCATAAGCATATAGTCCCTCGTTCTCCTTAGATACTTAAGGATGTTTTTTACAGCAGTCCAATGACTGAGTCCTGGATTAGATTGGAACCTACTGACGATTCCAACTGCAAAGCATATGTCAGGGCGTGTATATAACATTGCACACATCAAACTCCCAACTGCAGATGCGTATGGAATTCTTGTCATTTGCTCATTATCTTGAGGTGTCTTAAGACACTGTTCTTTTGAAAAATGAAGGTAACATATCTTTTTTGGAATTTTGCATATTATATCTCGACAACATCTTGTCAATATAATATGTCTGAGATAGTGCTAAGGTTCTATTCTTTCGATTCTGAAAGATTTGTATTCCTAGAACGTATTAAGCATCATCCAAATCTTTCATTTGGAATTGTGTTGCTAACCATCTCTTTAAGTCAGCAAGGAAGCTTGTATCATTCCCAATTAGCAATATATCATCAACATAAAGAACTAAGAATGCTACAGTCATGTTGACTATCTTCTTGTATACACAAGGTTCGTCAACATTCTATTTAAAGCCATAAGATTTGATCGCAATATCAAACCTTATATTCGAAGATCTTGAAGCTTGTTTTAACCCATGAATGGATCGTTTAAGGTTACAGACTTTCTGTTCTTGTCCTTGGTCGATGAACCCTTCTGGTTGAGACATAAAAATACTTTCATCAAGATGCCCGTTCAGAAAATTTGTCTTGAGATCCATTTGCCATATTTCATAGTCATAATATGTGGCAACGGATAAAAGTATTTTAATTGATTTTATCATGGCAACAGGAGAAAAAGTTTCTTCATAATCAACCCTTTCTCTTTGGGTAAAACCTTATGTCACGAGTCTAGCTTTATAGGTTTGCACCTTGCTAGTTTGGTCTCATTTCCTCTGATAGATAAATTTTCAACCTATAGGTTTAACCTCATGTGGTTGATCTACAAGTTCCCAGATAGAGTTGAAGTACATAGACTCCATTTCAACGTCTATGGCTTTTATCCACTGTTCCCTATCAACATCTTCCATTGCCTTTTTAAAAGTTAATGGATCCTCTTAGCCATCATCATGTATGACTTTTTGAGTTTCTGTTAAACCCATATAGCATTTAGGTTGTTGAATAACCCTCCCACTACATTGAGGCATACTCAACTCTTGAGATGGACGTGACGGGACAACAACAGTTGTTGATGGACCAGCTTGATCAATATCTTTTGTTGATGTTTTTATAGTATCTTTGGTCATTTCTGATAATATTAGTTTACTGCGAGGTAGAAGATTTTTTATATGATCTTCTTCCAAGAATGTAGCATTTTTCAATACAAATATTTTGTCTTCTTGGGGATCATAGAACAGTCCTCCTTTTGTTTATTTAGGGTATCCTACAAAAAGGCATAACTTCGAACGTGTTTCCAGTTTCCTGGGATTTTATACCAACACATGTGCTGGACAACCGCAGATACGAAAATGACGTAAACTTGTTTTGTGTCCTTTCCATAATTCATACCGTGGTTTTGAAACACTTTTTGAAGGAACAGCGTTTAGAATATATACAACAGTCTATCCTGCAAACCCCTAAAAGGATTGAGGTAATTGAGCATAACTCATCATTGATCGGACCATGTCTAACAAGGTTCGATTTCTCCTTTCTATAACAATGTTTTGTTGTGGTGTTCCAGGTGCTATGAGCTGGGGCTGAATTCCATGATCTACTAGATAATTCTAGAATTGTAAATCAATATACTCACTACCTCGATCAGATCACAGTGTTTTAATTCTTTTACTCAACAAATTTTCTGTCTCGGTCTTAAATTCTTTGAACTTTTCAAGAGTTTCAGACTTGTGACTGATTAAGTAAATGTAGCCATATCTAACAACTCTGACGAAATACAGATAGCCTCCTTGTGCTTTTACATTCCCCGGACCACATAGGTCAGAATTTATTATTCGAGAAGCTCTTTGGCACGAAGATCTTTATCAGAAAAAGATCTTTTTGTCATTTTGTCCTTAAGACATGATTCATATGGAGGTAAAGAACTATCTTCTAACTAACTTAGATGACCTTTTTTTTACTAATCTCTCAATCCTATTCAAATTAATGTGACCAAGTCTGAGGTGCCAAAGATAGGCGTTAGGAGAAATTTTTTGTTTTTTATTTTGAGTCTCAACCATTTTAAATATCTCTATTTTCAGAATGGCTTTTGCTTCAGTTTAATATGTACAAGTTATTTTCGAGTCTTGCAAGACAAATATGAACACCTCTTGAAAACACAAACACTTCATTAGATTCAAAAGATATTCTATACATATTTTCTAACAGACAGGAAATGGAGATTAGGTTTCTTTTCATCAAAGGTACATAATACACATTCCTATGTAAGATAAAAGATTCTCCAAAAAATAGCTTGACATCTCCCACTGCATGAGCTGAAATGACTTCACCCATTCCCACCTTGAAAGTCATTTCCTGTTCAGAAAGTTCTCTCCAAGAACTAGTTTCCTGTAGAAAAGTGCAAATATGATTAGTGGCGTCTGAATCTAATATCCTTGTTAGGTGAGTATTCTCCACTAGACATGTTTCAACTATTAATAAATCTAATTTACCTTGTTTCGCCTTTTCTACTTTCTTTTCAACCAAATACATTGGGCAGTTACGCTTCCAATGCCCATCCTCTCCGCAATGGAAACACTTTCTTTTGAAAGTCTTGTTTTTGTTTTTTATTTTCTTAGCAGTGGTTTTCTTATTCCCTTTACCCTTTTTCTTCATTTGTACGGATTTGTCTTTAGAAGAAAAGGGAATAGACTTTTTGTTATCAGTGAGTCTTGTTCCAGGCGTTGATCTCTTAAAAAAAATTTAGGTTTAGAAATAACATTTACTTCTTTCTCCTTAAGTTTCATCATAGACTGATATGTCTGTAACTCGTTCAACAATGTGGTTAAATTATAAGTAATTCTGTTCATAACAATATTGGTTCTGAATGGAAGATAACTCCTTGGGAGAGATTCCAATATTATACTTACTTGACTTATTTCATCTATCATCGCCCCATGAGCCTCAGCAACATTAAAATGGACTCATATCGAGAACATGTTCCCTGACGTTGGTTCCACTTTCATGCGAGTAATGTAGACATACTTAATGGCTTCATATTGAGCAGAGGATGACGGTTGCCCGAATATCTCCTGAAGCGATGCCATTATCTCACGGGTGGTGGGCATTACCTCATGTTTCTTATTAAGTACATTAGATATACTTGTTAAGATGTAGGCCCAAGCTTTTTCATTAGCTCTAACCCAGCGATCATAGATGTCCCGAACATTTCGGTTTGATGTTGTATTGGAAACCAGAGGACATTCCTCCGTCAACACGAACCTCAAATCTTCCACAACTAATATTGTATTGATGTTGGATTTCTAGTTTGAATATCCTTCACCGTTAAATTTATAGGAAGCTAGCAATTGTATGATTGAATTCAACATTGTTGAAATAATTTAAACAAATTCTATTAAACTTTATGTATCTAAATCCAATTTTAGAAAAATAATAAAGTACCCAATAGATCTTTATTTATTTGCAACGATATTTTAGTGATTTAGAATAGTTACTACCATGGGACAGTCAATAATTCCTTCACTGAAGCAAGACAATTCTTGACTAAATACTATATCAGAATAACTCTTTACTCCTATAGTTATTTTGGTTATCGTTTTCGGTCAAGATCTTTACTAAAAATTAGTAATTCTTGTAAGTGTGACCCGCCATTTTCGATCTTATAGAACGGTATGAATATGCCCCCAAAATAGAAGACAATACCCATGACGAAACTATAAGACTCTATCTATTTACTGAAGCCTAGGTTGTTCCGAATCTTATGTTACAACCCTCCGTGGGGATCGTTGTGGTTAATGACTAGCTAGTACCACCTAAAAACGACGGCAGACGCAACATAGAACTCTCACAGTTCAAACTAATGGAGGAGATCGTTGGACAATGTTGACACATTTTCTTCACCACTTACTATGAACTACTTCCCACATTCACCTTGTTATTGACCCATGCAAACCCTTTCCAAATGGAGTAGTCGCAGTAAAAGCGACACAAAGTCGAGCATGGATCTCACGGTATGAACTCTTGAGGACGTGAGAGTTAATAACTATATATCAAATATATTTTTTGATCTCCCACTGAAGTGTTCTAAATATTTGGGTATTTATTTACTGTCTAACTTTTAAACAACCTAAGTCTATGTTATTTTTATCCAAGTATAACATTTATATTTGGATATAACCCTATGATCTCTAAGAGTTTAAACTAGTTTTAAACCTCACACCGCTCATGCAAGCACATAAAATCAGTTAACAACGCTCAATCTTTCGATCATAATCCCCAGGTAGAAGGTGTTATGTAAACCGTCAACTTAAGTACCCCAATCTTAGACATGTTTATGAACCGATTTGAGTTTGTAACCAAATTTTATAAGTAACAATCTATTTTAATGGTTAAAACTAGTTGTTAACCTAAGCAAGCATGATGTGTTTCTTTGTTATGGATTGTAAAATCTAATTCAATTTTATAACAACTTACAAAAACTAGACATGCTTAATATCCACAGCATTCATCAAATGTATTTTAATACAACATTTATAATAAAAGAAAACCCTATACATGCATACTGTATATTATAACAATTTATAACATACTTTCATTGCATATAACATGCTTCGTATGGTGGGGTTTTAAATCCTCATGGCAGACTGTATGAATATACAAGATTTATTTAATTATAACATATATCACTTGCATAAATAATTAAACAAATACTGATACGGTTTTTAGTTTTGGCCTTTTTAAGTAAACAAAAGCCTATGTATTACAAAAAAACAGTTGACAGCTTCAAACCGCTTCTTGACCGCTTCGTAATGCTCCAAACAAGAACCAAAATTGCTTGAACCAGATGTGAACCACCTAAATCGGGCCAATCAAACCAATTTTGAAAATGAACCGGGCCAAATTTGAAGAAAACCGGTCAAACAAGTCAATCTTCTTAAACTGGTTCAAGAATCTCGCTTGGATTGAAATATGGCTCAAACTTGATCACTCGCTGCTAGTTGAAAACTCGTTCAAAACTTGATCACTCGTTGGTTCATTGAAATCTCACTCAAACCATCAAAATCTCCCTCTTGGCTTGAAAGCTTGCTCAAACTTGAAATCTCACTAGGACTTCCATCAGAATCTTGCTCGAACTTGAAATCTCGCTCAAACTTGATTCAAAATCTCGTTTGAACTTGAAATCTCACTCGAAATTCCAATAGAATCTCGCTCGAACTTGAAATCTCGCTAGGACTTCCATCAAAATCTCACTTGAACTTGGAATCTCGCTCAAACTTGATTCAAAATCTCGTTGAACTTGAAATCTCGCTAGAAGTTCAAATAGTAGCTGAAGAACTAGAAACCTACAGCTCGACCTTCTTCACTTCTTTCTTCATTTACATCCTAATTTCAGCTTCTAATGACTCTATATGAATTACAAACTCTTAAACACATATTAAGGCCCATCAAACAAGAGCCAATTATAAGAGAAACAACACAATTGAAAGGATTAAAATGCCAAAACATTAGAAAAACCATATCAGCATACTTTTTCATGCAGTTCATGAATAAACACCCACCAAACTCAAATTAACAATAGTTAAGCGCTTAAATCATGCTTTGAAACCAATTGAAGGATTGATATATCATGCAATGAAGGAATAAAGAATCAATAAGCACTTAAACTACATTTAATTTGAGTTTTAAGCATGTTGTTCATATGATAATCATAAGAGGATTTGAAACACATATTACCTTTGAAGATTTCACCACTAATTCAGCTGAAAACAACTAAGATAGAGCTTGAATCACCGAGAGGACTACCACTGAGATCTTCTCTACTATACTCAAGCTGGAACGTGTGGTGGAAATACTTGAAAAAGTTGAATTGACGATGAACAAGAGTATGGTTTTTTAAGTTATCAGCTCAGAAAAATATATCTTTGTAATCTCGCTGGTCTTCATGCATAGAGCTTCAATATATAGGTAAAAACCATGTAAATGTATAGGATTGCATGTTAGGCAACTCCAGCTTAAAGACTAGCAATGGAATTTGGTGATTCTCTAATAAATATGGTTAGTGGATTTTTCCCAAAAAATGGAAAAATCCACTAAGAATGTTTTCAAACAACATTATTATTTTAATTTTTTAATTTTAAATTAGTTTTATAAAATTACTTCAAAATAATTAATTAGATACAACTAATTTTTAATTGATTTTTAAATAGTAATTTAATATCTAAATATTAAATTAATACAATATCACCAATAAATCAATTTTATATTTAAATCATAATTTAAATATTAATTGATTTTCCAATTTTTTTTAATTTCAATTAAATTAAACGTTTATAATTATATCATATACAATCAGTTGAAAACCCTAAAATTCATACACCAATACTCAATTTGTTATTCCAATTTAATGAGCTAGTAAAGGGACCTAATGGACCTACAGATCATGAGCTCCAACGATCTGTATTAATTCGTTAAAACTCTTTAATCAAATTAATTACTATTCGTTAACTATCAAGACATACCACTATAGCTCGATAGTTGCACTCTCCTCACTTAGACATATTTCTATCCATATAAACCATAATCACTAAGTCGATCCTTCATAGGTTGTTCGTATTTATAGTTGGGTCAAAATTACCATTTTACCCCTACAAATACATCTTGTTCCTTAAGTTCCCACTAACCCTCTAATGAATAATTTGATTCATAATACTACCTGTGAATCATGTCCTTTATCATGAGAAGGCAGGGTCCCATTTTTTCAAGACCTGGAATCAGCACTTAAGAGAACAACTCATCTACTAACCCTAAAATGAGTAGGAGTGAATTCCATCTTGTAAAGCTATATCCTCAGCTATCCATCCGATCTTATCCCCAAAATGGAAGGCTTATTGACCAGTGTTGTTGGACTACTCTCACCCATGCAGATCAAAGCATAATCCTGAATAAACAGAAGTTCATAGCTAGCTTAGGATTAAGATCGAGTTATCCTAGGTTACTTAAATATGAAATAATCAGTTTTAATAGTAAATGGTCGTTATAATGAAAAGTGACCATTTCGTGGTCCAGTCTATTTGCAAACACATTGCTTTGGATGCCTCCACTCACATGTCTTTACATGAATGATCTGTGGATCACATCATTTGTATTACCTATACAAAATGGGTCGCATCCCATAGTGTTACCAGGATGAGATACCCAATTTCATCCATATACTTATTAGACCATTTAGGTTATATATTATTAACTTGATCTTATTTATGTCATTACATAAAATTAAAGTATTCATATTATAGCCATGGATATGTTTATTTGATTTTCATAATAGAGTGCAAAATCAACAACTTTATTGAATAAAATACTCAATAATATTTTATTGATAAAAAGAATGTTGAACACAAACTGCGAGTTCTAGGACATTCCCAACAGGAACTCAGTTACACATGACGGAATTCACTTCTTCCTCGAAGCAGGGGTAAGTAGATAAATTGCTCCCTTAAGAGCTAATTCCGGGTCTTGAACATAGTGGCCACACCCTCTCTTTAGAAGAAAAGACTCAGTCATAATAGAACTATGACTTATTGTTCATTAGAGAAATCAATGGTACTTAGGGAGTTAGATGTAACTGTAGGGGCATAATGGTAAATTGGTCCAGTTGTACTTATGAGCGATTTGTGAAGGGTTATCGCACTGTTAATTGGTTATATGGACACAGAAATATATATGTAGTGAGAAGAGTGCAGCTATTAGTATTTAGTGGAGTGCATGACAGTTAACGGATAGTGGATCTCGTGACTAAAGAGTTTAGTCAGTTATTCACGTACCGTTGGAGCTTCAAGCTACAAGTCCATAAGGTTCCCTTGGTAGCTCAATGGGTTCAAGTTGAGAATCAAATTTTGGGGTTAGTTTGAAGTGTTCAAATTAACAAGAGGAAATTCAATTATATGTGATATAATTAGTGTGATGTATGAGATACATTAATTGGAGGAATTAATGTAAATATGATTTACATTATGTACCATAAAATAGAAAAAGAACTATGG
This sequence comes from Benincasa hispida, assembly GCF_027475165.1. Classification (NCBI taxonomy): domain Eukaryota; kingdom Viridiplantae; phylum Streptophyta; class Magnoliopsida; order Cucurbitales; family Cucurbitaceae; genus Benincasa; species Benincasa hispida. The sequence goes on from NC_143485.1 coordinate 32,402,181, forward strand.
TTTATATGTTTCATATGATGAAATATTAAAACTATAGGTTATAAGTATAATATGATGAATTGGTTATCATATTTATTTATAATATATTAATTATATAATAATTATTTCCTTTTTTCTAATAACCAATTGAGTGGGAGGTTATTGGACGTTTTATGGTAACCGGGAGATAAAATGAAAATGGTTTTCCAAAATTAGTAGTTGCTTCATTCGAAAAGTACTCACGGAAATAGACTATCAAGTAAAAAGAGTTTTTACTAAGGGATAGTCTTTGAGAGTCTACACGATCGCTTAAAGTTGACTATACGATAGTTACTCAGCTAATCGTTGCTATACGATCGAGTAGCAAAGTCTATGCGATAGACCGCCATTTACTAAATGATCGAGTACATCGTCTATGTGATAGATAGTGTTTCATCTCCCACTTACTCGATCGTCTACTCGATCGCATACCTCCTCTCTTCCACAAGCCAAGATCATACAGAGCCCACACCTCCTAGATTCTCACACCGAGAATACTAAGGTAACACTTGTGGTAGTGTCTTTATTCAATTCATGAATCGAGTTGGACTTGATTGGGTTCAAGGAGCATTCAGATGATTGTTGTGTTCGTATACGTGTTGTGTGTTGTTCGTTGTGTTCGAGTGTTGTTGTGGATGCATTGGAGGTTGATCAAGGGATTCGAGTGTTACTCTATCCCTTGAATCTCTTGTAGCATGCCGTAATTTTGGTTGATGCATGACTTGTTAGTTTCCATTTAAGACTGTAATTGTTTATGTTCAATCGAATAGAATTTGGAACAATCCCTCACGCTGCTCATGGAAATCCTATGGTTTGATTTCCTCCAGTAATTTTATTTGACATTTAGACTCGTGTAACTCAATTAAATAAACTAAGATTTAGGATTATTTCATGTAACTTAAACAGTGTATGGTTGACATACAAGTGGATCATGTTCAAGTGATAATCTTAATGATCTATAGTATATGGATAAGATTTGGTACCTTATCTTGGTAACGCTATGGATACGACTCACTTTGTAATCGGTACAAACGATTTGATCCAATTTATTCATGTCGAGACATGTGATTGGAGGTATCCTATATAAAAAGTTTATATAAGACTAGATCGTGAAATAATTAATCTCTTTTTGTTACATCGTTGATTGAAGAGATTAATATTTCATAAAATGACTATATGTAACTCGATTTCAATCCTGAGTGAGTTATGAACTAGCTTACTTTAAGTCTTGAACAATAGGACCCTTTCCTCTCATTGGCTCAAAAAGGATTTTGTTTATGGTAGGACCAGAAATAGGTTGTTCATTAG